>NC_142955.1:7939153-7986653 GCF_046866305.1 Octopus bimaculoides
GGAAATGAAGTTTGGTTAGGAATTAATCATCCCTGGTACGATACATAGAGATGGAATCTACTATGAGAAGATGTACCAATTTGGGATTGAACATGTAATCTTCAAATTTAAGAAATAGGGGAAAAGAGAAATATGTATCAGATAACACAAGCATCTCAAAATAGGTATGAAATAAAACTATCAAATACTATTAAAAATTCCTCATAAAAGGCAGTGAGATAATTCAGAAGAAAATAAAACAAAATAAAATAAAATAAATTGAGTAATATGAAATAAAAGATTAAACACCAAAGTAAAGTGTTGTGATACCTATGTTGAATTATGCATGGATATTAAAATTAAAAACTAAATGCATTAAGTAAAATTTATTGAAACACCGATACATAAAAAATAATAATAATCAAAGGAGTAATTAACCCAGAACTTCAATCATACAGATTAATTAACAAACATAGATATGCTATTCCATACTGTGTAACACATTCCAATCATGAAAACACACTCAAAATGAAATAAACGTAAACAAGCAGAACAATAGACCTCTTAACTGTCAGGTTTCAAGTGTCTTCAAACCATACAGCATGGGAGTAAACTAACATAAATCAATATCTATTAAACATAAATCTAACAACAAGAAATAAATTAATCAAATTTCTTGTTAAAAAAATTATAAAATAAAACATCCAAATCATAACAAATTATAAACATGATTAATACAATTTAAATGCAAACCAACTCAATAACATATCCTTTAACCATAAGGCATGAAATGCCTACGACATGGGAACAATTCAATATAAGCCTGTAACTACTGAATAAACATAATTATAGAAAATATTTAAACTAAGATTTTCACCTAAAACCTAAACTATTTAAAAAAATGATTAAAGCAAACAAATCATAATAAAAATATTCCTTATTTAAAATAAGTATAATGTTGCATGGCAATGAGACATAGTTTTTGAATGCAGAGTGTGAAGACGAGAAAGGATTGAAGCAAATATGTACTACTGGATGTGTTATTTTAGTGTGCATAAATAGTGGAGTACAAAGAGAAAAGCTGGACGTTTGTGAAACAAGATGTAATACGCAAGAAAGAAGACTAGTGGGTATGGTTTTGTGATATGTATGGATGATGAGCTGCATGGAAAGTGCTGAGTGCTCTAAGTGGATGAAGCGTATGGAAAAGGAAGACCCAGAATGATCTGGGACAAGGTGAGAAAGATTGATGCTGAACTACATAAAACAGATGACAAAGAAATGCAATGATTGGCTACATGCAGTGCGAGAGAGAACCAGCAAAGTATGGTAAAGAGAACACTGAAACAAGGTTAGTGATTGTGGCCAGGATGCTTTTGCTGCATTCATCCTGTCTCCATCACAATGATGACACTCTCCATTCCTCCTATCTTTTGAGAAAATCCTCTTCCTCTGGATTCTTTTTCATCTCATTGAGGGCATGACAACCCCTCTAATGCTGGTGTCATGATAAACAACACTCATTCTACTCAGTAAAGTGGTTGGCATCCAAAAGGGCATACAGCCAGAGAAACCAATGTAAAACTTGGAGGACTGAGTGGGACAGAGTCCTCTGTCTCCTCTAAGAGAGTAGTAATAATAATTAAGAACTGACTTGGAAGGCAGCTATATGCAAAATAAAACCAAAAAGGAAAATTTCAATTGCCACTAACTGTGGCTGAGGGTATATAGCACCTATATTGCTAGAAATAAGGGTTATAAAAATCTTTAGAGCCACAAGAAAGCACATTTCCATATACTGACAGGGGAGATAACTGCCTGATAGCAAGCTAGATCACTATCCAAGGATAGTCTTGTTAGAAAATTATAAACTCATCAGTATATATATACATATATATATATATATATATATATATATATATATATATATATATATATATATATATATGTATATATATATACACACACACACACACACACACACACACACACACACACACATACATCATCATTTTCATTTAACATCCATTGCCCATGCTGGCATGAGTTGGATGACCGGAGCTGGAAGGCTGCACCAGACTCCAGTCTGATTTGGCATGGTTTTCTATGGCTGCATGCCCTTCCTAATGCTAACCACTGTAATGGGTGCTTTTATGTGCATGGTTGCCATTTGTGTGACACCAGTATCTGTTATGACTGCGATTTTGCTTAGCCTGATGGGTCTTCTCAAGCACAGCATATCACTAAAGGTTTCAGCTATAGCTTATTTATGTCAGTAGCCAAGAATTCTGGAGAGCAATAGGTGATGAAATCATGAAAGATTTGAAGTTTTTTCCTTGCAAAATGTTGTCTAATGCATGGTGCAAGATCTGGAAAAGTTGGTGCAAGATCTGGTGAATATGGTGGATAATAGAGTACTTCCAAATCCACTTCCTGTAACTTTGTGCAATATGTGGTTGAGCATTGTCTTGCAAGAGAACTGGCCTGTCTCTATTGACCAATCTCGGTTGTTTAATTGCAAGTTCACTCATCATTTCACCAACTGGTTGATGTATACATCCATTGTAATTGACTTACGAGATCTCATGAAGCTGTAGTAGATGACACCATTGCTGGATCACCAAATGGACACCATTAGCTTTTTTGGTGAATATTCTTTTTTGGATTGTGTTTTGGCACTTCGTCTCTATCCAGACACCATGCAGAACACTTGCTATTGTTGAAAAGAATCCATTTTTCATGACACATAATAATATGATGACATCATTTAATACTCGTTCAGTTTGTGTGGTACCCACTTGTCCAACTTCTCTACCTTACCAATTTGTTTCAGATGGTCCAATACAGTTGGAATTAAAACATCAAACCTTGCTGCTAACTCACGCATACTTTGAGATGTATCCGCTTTCACTACAGTTTCCAGCTCATCATTATCCACCTTGGCTTCAGGTCAACCACTGGGCTGATTTTCAAGATTAAAGTTACCAGACCAGACCAGAACTTCTCAAACCATCGACATACAGTGTGCTCATTCATCACATCTTCCCCAAACATCTCATTGACATTTCAAGCTGTCTGGCATACATCAGTTCTATGTCAGAACTCATATTCATGAACAGCACAATTTTTTTTTGTCTATCCTTGGGCTCAAAAAAATTGATTTACAAAAGAAAACTCACAATATAAGGAGACACAATGAATTGCATTTCGAAAGTGATGATGTAACTCTTCAATGTTGTAAAGCAAAGAATTGTCAGGATAAAACAGTTAATGACTGTCAAATTTGGTGCATAAGAAAATTGAACATTTCATATATATACATAAATACACATATATATACATCATGATCATCATCATCGTTTAATGTCTGTTTTCCATGCTAGCATGGGTTTGACGATTTGACTGAGGACTGGTGAACTAGATGGCTACACCAGGCTCCAATCTGATTTGGCAGAGTTTCTACAGCTGGATGCCCTTCCTAACGCCAACCACTCAGAGAGTGTAGTGGGTGCTTTTACGTGCCACCGGCACGAAGGCCAGTCAGGAAGTACTGGCAACAGCCACGCTCGAAATGGTGTATTTTACGTGCCACCTGCACAGGAGCCAGTCCAGCGGTACTGGCAACGAACTCGCTCGAATGTCTTTTCACGTGCCACTGGCACAAGTGCGAGGAGGGCGACGTTGGTAATGATCATGCTCAAATGGTGCTATTTACGTGCCCCCGGCACGGAAGCCAGACAGCTGGTATTCTGGCAACGATCACGCTCGGACGGTGCTCTTAGTGATCTACTGGTGCAGGTGCCATCACGATTTCACTTTCGATTGCCCCAACAGGTCTTCGCAAACCGAGTTTAGTGTTGAATGAAGAGACGTTGGCATAGGTGCCAGTCTACAAATTTGGTTCGATTTTGATTTCACTTGCCTCAACAGGTCTTCGCAAGTGGAGTTTAGTGTCGAAAGAAGGAATGTTACACGTAAGTGGGCTGGCTACATCCCAGACAGAGGCCTTGGATTTTGGTCTCACTTGGCTTGCCGGGTCTTCTCACGCACAGCATATTTCCAAAGGTTCGGGTCACAAGTCATTGCCTCGGTGAGGCCTAATGTTTGGAGGTCGAGCCTTACCACCTCATCCCAGGTCTTCCTGAGTCTACCTCTTCCACAGGTTCCCTCAACTGCTAGGGTGTGGCACTTTTTCACACAGCTATCCTCATCCATTCTCGCCACATGTCCATACCAGCGCATTCGTCTCTCTTGCACACCACAACTGATGCTTCTTAGATTCAACTTTTCTCTCAAGATACTTACACTCTGTCGGGTATGCACACTGACATTACTCATCCATCGGAGCATACTGGCTTCATTCCTTGCGAGCTTATGCATGTCCTCAGCAGTCGCGGCCCATGTTTCACTGCCATGTAGCATGGCTGTTCGTATATATGCGTCATACAGTCTGCCTTTTACTCTGAGTGAGAGGCCCTCACCAGCAGAGGTAAGAACTCTCTAAACTTTGCCCAGGATATTCTTATTCTAGCAGCTACACTTTCAGCGCACCCTCCCCCCTACTAACTTGGTCACCTAGATAGCGGAAGCTATCAACTACGTCTAGTTTTTTTTCCCTGGAATGTGACAGAAGTTTTTTTCTGCACATTTTCAGTGTTTATTGCACCTGAACATCTGCCACATACAAAAACTAACTTCCTGGTTAACCTGCCTTTGATATTGCTGCACCTCTTATGTGTCCATAGCTTGCACTGAGTACATCTTATAGAGTTTCTACCTACACCTTTTCTACAGATTGAGCAGGGCCATCTACCTGAAAGGGATTGTGTTTTGTCTACCTTCCTACTTATTAGGACTTTGGTTTTAGCTATGTTGACTCTAAGGCCCTTCGATTCTAGTCCCTGCCTCAACGCCTGAAACTACTCTTCTAGTTTGGATAGTGACTCAGCAATTAGTGCAAGGTCATCAGCATAGAGGAGCTCCCAGGGGCATCTTGTCTTGAATCCCTCTGTTATTGCCTGGAGGACTATGATGAATTGGAGGGGGCTGAGGACAGAACGTTGGTGGACCCCTACCTCTACCCGGAATTCTTCACTGTACTCATTGCTAACCCTCACCTTACTGACAGCGTCTCTGTACATGGCTCGCACAGCTCTCACTAACCGTTCTTCTATCCCTAGTTTCTTCATTGACCACCAGATAAGGGATCGGAGGACCCCGTCGAAGGCTTTCTCCATGTCAACGAAAGCCAGGTACAGAGGTTTATCTTTGGCTAGGTATTTCTCCTGCAGCTGTCTTACCAGAAATATAGCATCAGTAGTGCTTTTTCCTGGAACGAACCCAAACTGCATCTCATCTAAACTGACTCTCTCCCTAATTAGTTGGGCTATGACTCTCTCCGTTACTTTCATTACCTGATCTAACAACTTGATACCTCTGTAATTATTTGTATCTAAAGCGTCACATTTACCTTTGTAGCAGTTGACTATGGTGCTGCTACACCAGTCATTGGGTATGACTCCTTCGTGTATCACCTGGTTAACAATATGGGTGACTAGGCTATAGCCAACACTGCCAGATATTTTGAGCATCTCTGCCATGATTCTTGATGGGTCGGGGGCTTTCCCGGTCTTCATACTATTAATTGCTTTATCTACCATGGTACTGTCAATTCGGATAGCTGGTCCTTCTGTTGGGTCGACATTCGGCAGACACTCTTTCTCCCATTCATTCTCTTTATTGAGCAATCTTTCGTAGTGGCGTCTCCAAGCCTCTTTCTCTGCAGCCTCGTTTAGTGCAAGTGAACCATCATCCATGCAAACACATTTCTCTCCCACGACATCACGATTCTCTCTCCTACACTGTCTTGCAACACGAAATACTTCAAGTCTTTGGTCCTCACGGCACAGAACATTGGCAAATCTTTTTCTTATCTGCTTCCCCTCTGGCTAAATAAACCTGTCTCCTAGCTTCCCTTCTAGCAGTCTGATACAATTCCCTGCTACCTCCGTTCTTCCAGTCCTTCCAAGCCTGTTTCTTTTGTCTAATAGCCCTGTCAACCACATTGTTCCACCACCACGTTACTTTGGGTCGAGAGGGGACTTTACTCCAGCCACAGATCTGGTCGGTGGCTCTCAGCAGGTTGTCCTGTAGAAACCTCCAGTTGTCTTCCATGTTGTATGATGCTATATCCCCTTCTATTTCGTCAAATGCTTCGAGTAACATGTCTCTAAATCTCTGACCATTTGCAGGATCTTTAAGCTTCCAAACCCTTCTCCTCCAAGTCGGTCTACTTCTGGGTATCCTTTTTGCCTTGATCCCGAAGTCGCTAACTACTAATCTGTGTTGAGGGGAACATTCTTCGCCAGGGAAGGTTTTGACATCTATAAGCCGCCCTCTTTCCCTATTTCTGGTGAGGATGTAGTCAATTTGGCTAGTGTCTGCCGGAACGGTAGGTGACTGGTAGGTTTCCTGAAGTTGATATTACAAACCATAAGATCGTTTGCATAACAGAACTCCAGTAGTCTGGTTCCCTTCTCATTGCGGGAACCGAAGCCATAGCCTCCATGAATGCCATGGAAGCCACCTGCATGACGTCCAACATGACCATTGAAATCACCAGCCACAAAGAGAAGGTCCTTGTCATTCGTCAATGAGACAGTTTGCAGGAGGGTGTCGTAGAATTGGTCTTTCTGTCCATCTGGTAGCCCCGGTTGAGGGGCATAGGCCGAGATGACGGTAGCTAGTCTATGATGATGCACTAGTTGGAAATTGAACTGGTTATATAGAGTTAGGGTCATGTAGGAAGCGAAGAGAGAGAGGGGGAGAGAGAAATAGTGATGCAGAGAGAGAGAGAGGGGAAGAGAGAAATAGTGATGCAGAGAGAGAGAGGGGTGAGAGAGAAATAGTGATGCAGAGAGAGAGAGAGAGAGAGAGAGAGAGAGGTACAGGGAACAGAACATCATGCTGGATAAGTTCTATATATATATATATATATGTATATACATATATATACATAAGTACACATATATATATACACATACATATATATACATACATATACATACATACATATATATACATACATATATATGCATACATACATGCACATACATACATCCACATATATATAAACATATACATATATATACATACATATATGCATATATACATGCACATACATACATCCACATATATATAAACATATACATATATATACATACATGTATCATCATCATCATCATCATCGTTTAACGTCCGCTTTCCATGCTAGCATGGGTTGGACGATTTGACTGAGGACTGGTGAAACCGGATGGCAACACCAGGCTCCAGTCTGATTTGGCAGAGTTTCTACAGCTGGATGCCCTTCCTAACGCCAACCACTCAGAGAGTGTAGTGGGTGCTTTTACGTGTCACCCGCACGAAAACGGCCACGCTCGAAATGGTGTCTTTTATGTGCCACCCGCACAAGCCAGTCCAGGGGCACTGGCAACGATCTCGCTCGAAAATCCTACAGGAGCCAGTCAGGCGGTACTGGCAACAGCCACGCTCAAAATGGTGCATCTCATGTGCCACCCGCACAAGAACCAGTCCAGGGGCACTGGCAACGATCTTACTTGGCTTGCCGGGTCTTCTCACGCACAGCCCATTTCCAAAGGTCTCGGTCCGTAGTCATCGCCTCGGTGAGGCCCAATGTACGAAGGTCTTGCCTCACCACCTCAGCCCAGGTCTTCCTGGGCCTACCTCTTCCACGGGTTCCCTCAACTGTTAGGGTGTGGCACTTTTTCACGCAGCTATCCTCCTCCATTCTCACCACATGTCCATACCAGCGCAATCGTCTCTCTTGCACGCCACAACTGATGCTTCTAATGTTCAGCTTTTCTCTCAAGATACTTACACTCTGACGGGTATTCACACACATATATACATATACATATATCTATACATACATGTACATACACATATATACATACATGTACATATACATATATACTTACACATATATATAGCACGACCTTCAAATGTTGGGCAATGACAAGCAACTGAGGCCTTTGGAGATATGCTGTGCTTGAGAAGATCTAACAAGCCAAGTGAGGCAGTAACTGTGACCTTTGCCAGTGTCGCATAACTGGCCCATTTAAGAGTACCCTTCAATCATTGGGCAATAAACTGTACTTGAGAAGACCTGTTGAGTCAAGTGAAATCAGTCATGGCCAATGCAAGTACCACCTGGCTGGTCCCATGCTGGTGGTATATAAAATTCACCATATGAACGTCTATCAACTACTACTAAATTCAAACCATGACAGAGGAGGTGGCCTTGAAGTCAACAATTTTAAACTAATGGAGACAACACTCACATATTGCCTGAGGAAACACAACTAGATCTCATTATGCAAACAAACAGTTGCATAATCAAATACCTGTATTCTTGGAGAACTACATTGTGTGGAAACAATTGTAGTGATTAAAAAATAACTGTTCAACTGTACTCCTTTTTGTTGAGTCCAATTTCTTCAAGTTTATATATATACATATATACAATGGGCTCCTTTCAGCTTTCATCTACCAAATCCACTCACAAGGCTTTGGTCGGCTTGAGACTATATTAGAAGACACTTACCCAAAGTTTTATGTAGTGGGACTGAACCGAAAACCATGTGTTTGGTAAGCAAGCTTCTTACCACTCAGCCATCATTTAATTTTGATTCTTAGCTCATTTCAGTCTTATTCTATCTCAATTTAGCTTTATACAAGTTAATACTAATAGTATTTCAAGTTTATTTTCATTCTTAATTCAGTGTTCATTTGGTTCATTTGGTACTTTAAATTGCTGTACACAAGAAGACCTGCCCACCACAACAGACTTGAGATCCTAAATCCAGAGTGCCAAATGAAAAGCATTTGTGCTAGTACCATGTAAAAGCTCTGGTGATGATGTCACATAAAAAAGCATGCAGTGTACTCTGTAAAGTGGTTGACATTAGAAAGGGCATCCAGTTTGTAGAAACCAAACCAAAATGGACTATGGAACCTAGTGTTGCCCCTGGCCTTGCCAGTTTCTGTCAAGCCATCCAATCCATGTCAGTATGGAAAATGGATGTGAAATGTTGATGATGATGATGATGATGATTTTAAATATCTGTTTCCTTTTCATACATCCATTTTAGTCATTCATTTTCTATTTCTTCTTAGCCCACCTGTCCCTATGAACTCCATATCTTTTGTGTTTTAGCATATCAAAGTCAAATGTCATTAGCAATTATGCTATTCCCAAGTACCATTTTCCCCCTATACCCCATATTGTGATTCCTTGCATGTGTCCTTTTTCCTTATCTACTTCACCCACCACCACCCCACGGTGCTGGTGGTGGTAGTTAAGCCAGGAGCTGTCCATTCCTTCTTTGCATTTTTCACAACTCATCACTATCAGCGTTACCACAATTATTAATACAACTCCTCGTGTTATCTTAATTCTGTCTTTATTAATGTATTTTGTAAGGTGGTGAACTGGTGGAATCAGCACGCCAGACAAAATAGTTAGTGGCATTCCATCATCTTTACATTCTCAGTTCAAATGTTGCCAAGGCTGACTTCACCTTTCATTCTTTCAGGGTCAATGAAATAAGTACCATTCTGAGTGCTGGAGTTGATGTAATGAATTAGACTCTCCCACAAAATTTCAGGCCTTGTGCCTATAAGAGAAAGGATTATTTAAGTTGTTTGATTCTACCTATTTTATGTTGTTGCATGTCATTTAATGTTATTGTATGTGAGTCCTTGTGGCTAATAAAAGAATTTATTATTATTATTATTATTATTATTATTATTATTATTATTATTGTTATTATTATAAAGTCGACTTTACCTTTCATCCTTTCAGGTCTGATAAGTACTGGTTGAGCACTGAGATCAGTGTTAGGGCTTGATTGTAATAGGGGGTCATTGTGTCAAAAATATCCTTAAGGATTTGTTAAAAATCCTTCTACTGGCACCCCTTTACAAGGTTTTCAAACACTATAGGCTGTGTTGATGTATGACAGTCTTTGATTTGTGGTTGGGTCTGTAAGAACCTGTGCCTAAATTGAGCATTATGTCTAAGAAATTTATGATGGTTAGGTTGGTCCATATAGTATCCCTAAGACCTAGTGAATTAAGAAAGTGAACCAAGTCTTTTCTAAATCTGTTCGGTGTATGCCTATTTATGCCTCTAAGGATGGTTTAAAGTGTCTTTGCTGTTTAGGCCAAAGTGGATTGACAGGAATTTCTTCACAAGGGTAGTATAAGGTTGCAAATATAAGGTAGTATAAGGTTGCAGATATCCACTCTGTCAAATTCTGCCATTGAAGGAGTAATGTTATAACACCACATTGTATATATGGCAATTAAAAGAGGACAAACACCATGCAGTATCAACTGGAATTTGCTAGAATGACCTGGATCATGCCTGAATGGAAGTAAATGTTGCAGGCTTTGTTTGGTGGAAAGGAGGATCATTCTAAAACAAATTCATATTATCCAGGTGATTTTCTGAACTCAAAATGCGAACTAGTTGGATGCTGCTCTCATGAGTAAAAATTCATTTTGTCTGTGCGATCATTCCAATTTTGGACTAGAGAAAAATGCTCATGTACAACTGACATGGCTCAACCATAGCTGATATCAGTCCTTGGGAAGTAGCTCGTCTTTCCTCTCCAGAAAATGTTTTGTTCTGGTTCTTTTTACGAACACCACGCCTACAGTGCTCTATAAATGTCTTCAGTATAAAAGGGGCTACATGTTTCTGATCACCATGTCTGAAGATATCAATATTGTCAGGTGCAATAGTCAGCGTGAAACTGATAGTAACTTTGTGACCAGCTATATGCCTTAACCAGTAATATACTGATCACCAACATTATATATTTTTATGCATGCATGTGTACACACAATAATAATTAAATGCTTAAATCAATTGTTCACTTGCATTGACCAAGTAGCCCCATATCCATGATTATATGCATCCACTCTGCTGCACCTCAATACTTCTTCCATGAACTCTTCAAGGCTGTTGAATCCAAAACTTTCCATGAGAGGTTCGTTCTTTACAGTGGGCAAGAAAAGGACCCAAGAATTTGTAACATTCAGTAAATATGTGAGTGCTTTATTAATAGTTCAGTCCCACTGCGCGGCACCTTGGGCAAGTGTCTTCTACTATAGCCTCGGGCCGACCAAAGCTTTGTGAGTGGATTTGGTAGACGGAAACTGAAAGAAGCCCGTTGTATATATGTATATATATATATATATATATATATATATATATATGTATGTATGTGTGTGTATGTGTTTGTGTGAGTTTGTCCCCACCAACATCACTCGACAACCGATGCTGATGTGTTTTGCGTCCCCGTAACTTAGCAGTTCGGCAAAAGAGACCGATAGAATAAGTACTAGGCTTCCAAAGAATAAGTCCTGGGGTCGATTTGCTCGACAAAAGGCAGTGCTCCAGCATGGCCGCAGTCAAATGACTGAAACAAGTAAAAGAGTAAAAGAGTGAATCCTTCCCATGTATTTTGTTTATCTCTTAGATAGTTATTTTGTTTGAATAGGTCTCATGGATTTTGCAGAGGATATAGGTTCCTCTTCTCAGAAAACAGGCTCCCTTTACAGGAAATAGATTTCTCTTCACCAGAAAGGGGTTCACCTTCATGACAGATGGGATAGCTTTCATACAAGAATAAGAGATGGATTCTTCTTTAATGGAGAGGGTCACCCTCTTAACATATAACATAAATAATAGAAGTGAAAGTGGAACACAGAGGTAACAATTATTCCCATGTTAATAAATTGTTCCTGTGTTCACTCAGCATAACATCCAAACTGCTGCCTAAGAGGCTGAAGGATGTTGGGATTTAGACACACATTGTAAACCTGCAGAAAAGTGCTATTCTGTATTCTGCTAGAATGCTAAGCAACATTCTTGAGACTTGAGGAGAATTGTCACTAAACTTCAGGATAGCATCCCTGTTAATTAAATTAGCATGTAATAACTTTTGAATGATAGTAATGATGATAGTTTCAAATTTTGGCACAAGGCCAACAGTTTTGAAGCTGGTGGGTAAGTCAGTTACATCAACTCCCCTGCTCAACTGGTTCTTATGTTATCAACCCCGAAAGAATGAAAGGCAAAGTTGGCCTCAGCAGAATTTGAACTCGGAACATAAGCATGGTTAAAATGCTATGAAGTATTTTGTCTGGTGTGTTAATGATTCAACCAGTTTGATGTTTTAATGATAATAAAAATAATAATGGCTTCTAATTTAGGCACATGGCTAGCTATTTAGCAGGAGGGTTAAACTAATTTCCCCGATCCATGTAATCACTTGTGCTGACCCTGAAACGATGAAAGGCAAAGTCAACCTTGGTGGAATTTGAACTCAGAATGTAAAGATAATCAAATCATTGCCAGGCATTTTGCCAGGGGTGCTGACAATTCTCCTCCACCTTTAATATAAATTAAAATAATAATAATAATAATCCTTTCTACTGTAGGCATAAGGCCTGAAGTTTTGGGGGAGGGGACTAGTCAATTACATCGACCCCAGTATTTCACTGGTACTTAATTTATTGACCCTGAAAGGATGAAAGGCAAAGTTGACCTCAACAGAATTTGAACTCAGAACATAAAGATGAATGAAATGTCGTTAATCATTTCACCCAGCATGCTAACGATTCTGCCAGTTCGCTGCCTTTAATACCAACAATAATAATAATCCTTGGGGTGCAAGGCCTGGAATTTGTGGGGAGGAGGATAGTGGTGCACATTAACCCCCTATACTTAACTGGTACTTGTTTTATTGACCCTGAATGGATGAAAGGTAAAGTTGACCTTGGCAGAATTTAAACTCAGAACCTAAAGACATGAAATGCTGCTAAGTATTTTGTCCACTGTGCTAACAATTCTACCAGTTCACCACCTTGATAATAACAATAATAATAATAATAAATGTACTGATGCAGTACCAGGCAGTGGCTCTCATGGCTTTTGATCTTAATTGATTGGAAGTGTTATCTTGTATATGTTTTGTCTTGGTATAAAAAGATGGGCTACAGCCAATATTCCCCTCAGTACTACAAATTTGCTTGTCAGTTGTTTGACCTTAACCAGTTGAGCATGTCCCTTGGTGGCTGACGATATGTGCATCTCTGATCATGAGTAGAAGTAGTGGGGGAGCATCATAGTCATGTGTCGAGAGGAATTCTTTGGGGTTTGAATAATTCACCTTTGGAAACATGGGTGTTTTGCTCAACATCCTTAAACAAACCTTATTCAGGGATCTTTTGAGCAGGATGGGCTACTCGACCTGAAGAAAATTCTAACTGGGCCCCACCTGCAAGGTAATGCGCTGTTTATTTTGATATGAGATCACCATGTCGCGCACATATGGTTGTGATGCATGTGCCTGGTGTACCCTTATCAGACGGGTAGTCATGATGGGTATAACGGGCTTCATATATTTTACCCCAGTGTCACTTTGATGGCATGCACTGCTCTCACTCAATAATAATAATAATAATGATAATGATAATAATAATAATAATAATAATAATAATAATAATAATAACAACAACAACACTAATAATAATAATAATAATAATAATAATAATAATAATAATAATAATAATCTATTTCTCTTTTAAGTCACATAGCCATTTATAAAGAAATAGGAGAAAAAGTATAGAGTGGTTTGATTTATTTATAACTGGTGCTTCTTTTAATGATTATGGTATGAATTGAACACAAAACAATGTGGACCTAAACTATCTTGCCTTTTCATTATTGCAAAGGCAAAATACTTCTGTAATCCATCATCATAATTTTTGTTGTTGTTCTGTAGTAAAGTGAGTGGTTTTGATCACTGATCATGAAGTCACTCTCTGTGTCCACAAATATTCAGCACATATTATAAGATTCAAGTTGTACCAAGGAGAACTGCTCTCTGAAGTATCACAAAGTTAATTGCTATGCTGATCACAGAAATACACATGGCAATATTATCAGACAGAATACATAGCAATCCAAATATAAAGGCTATCATTATTATATTTCTACAGTTTTAAAGCTCTTTTATTTACCATTTCTGCTCCTGGTATCAATCTATAATTTTTTTTCTCTCATGCAAGTTCTCATATCTTTCTCTGGCACTACAACATTCACTTTCAAATGCTTTAGTTTCTTGTCTGCCTGGATTTTCATTTCCCATAAACTATTCACCTGTTCATTTTTGACAGTTTTCATTGGTCTGTGTGCATTCCACTTTCTTGAATCTTGCAGATTATGTTTTACACAAGTCCTATGTATAACTGATGTAATTTTGTCATGTCTATCAGTTTTTGTATTGTTTCTGTACTAGGTTCTTATACTGTGATAGTATTTGAACTCACATGTTGTGAGTTCAAATATCACCAAGGTCAACTTTACCATTTATCCTTTTGGGATCAATAAAATAGAGACCAGTCAAGTACTGGAGTACTACGTCTGGTTTGTTCACTCTACATGGGTATCGTCCATGCATCGGTTTTTCTATCCATTCTTCTTTGCTCTTCTTCTTTGCTCTTCTTCTTTGCTTGTTTTTTCATCTCTTCCTTAACTCTTTTAGCAAACTGGGTTACTTTCTCACTCGCCTTCATCCTAGGTTCCTCCGTCATCAGTTGTTTCTTAAACTGTACAGATTCTTTGTATACAGAGTATAGCTTCTTTACTTTATCATGCTGGTGCACAAGCTTCATTAGAGGATCTTTTGACAGCTCAAGATAAGTATTTAATCCTACAGTGGTGGTTTTGTAAGATAATTCTAATTGAGTTAGTCCTCTTCCTCCCATGTTTCTCAGTAAATAAATCCTGTTCACGTCTGCTTTTGGGTGGTTCATTCGAACCATGGTTAGTAGTTTTCTGGTCTTGGAGTCTAGCTTTTTTATTTCACTTATTTGCCAGATCATCATCATCATCATCATCATCATCATCACCACCACCACCACCACCACCACCACCACCACCACCACCACCACCACCATCATCATCATCATCATCATCATCATCATCATCATCATCATCATCATCATCATCATCACCATCACCATCATCATCATCATCATCATCATCATCATCATCATCATCATCATCATCATCACCATCATCATCATCATCATCATCTATTGCAGTAAGGTCAAGTGTATTAATCTGTCAAGTGGTTAGCTGAAGGGAGGAGTGAAAAATGAGAGAAAAAGTGTGTGAGAGAGGGGTTAATGACATGAGGTAGAGAGAAATTTATAGTCATTATATGGTTAAAAAGTCAGTTGAAGGAAGTGATATAGAGAAAGAGAGTTAGAAACACAATGTTTAGCAGAGGGGGATGTTCTGGTAGTGAGGTTAAAGAAAGGCAAACAGAGAGAGAGAGAAAGGGGAAGTTATATTAAGAGTGAGAGGCAGAGAAAGTGAGAGAGTGTAGTGAGTCACTGTCAGCTGATGCATTACACTGTCACATGGTTAGTGGAAATAAGAAGTGAAGAGGAAGCAAGAAATGATAATAATGTAGGCTGTGTGGTAAGTAGCTTGCTTACGAACCACATGGTTCCGGGCTCAGTCCCACTGCGTGGCACCTTGGGCAAGTGTCTTCTACTATAGCCTCGGGCTGACCAAAGCCTTGTGAGTGGATGTGGTAGACGGAAACTGAAAGAAGCTCGTCTGATATATGCATATATACATATATGTATATGTGTGTATATGTTTGTGTGTCTGTGTTTGTCCCCCACAACATCACTTGACAACCGATGGTGGTGTGTTTACATTCCCGTAACTTAGCGGTTTGGCAAAACAGACCGATAGAATAAGTACTAGGCTTACGAAGAATAAGTCCCGGGGTCAATTTGTTTGACTAAAAGGCGGTGCTCTAGCATGGCCGCAATCAAATGACTGAAACACGTAAAAGAGTAAGAGAGGGGAATGTCATGGTTAGAAAGTTTGTTGAAGTAAGAGGTAGTGAGAAAGAGAGAGAGAAATATAAGTGTTTAGCAGAGGCAAATTTTAGACATCATACGATATATTATTTTGTCTGGTGTGGTAATGATTCTGTCAGCCTGCCACCTTAGTAAATAATAATAATAATAATGATTTCAAATTTTGGCACAAGGCCAGCAATTTCAGAGGTTAAGTTGATTATATGGATCTAAGTTTTCAACTGGTACTTATTTTATCGAACCTGAAAGGAAAAAAGTAAAGTCAACTTCATCAGAATTTGAACTCAGAACATGAAGATGGATGAAATGTTGCTAAGCATTTTGTCTAGCATGCTAACAATTTGGCCAGCTTACTGCCTTAGATAATGATTATAATAATAATAATAATAAATAATTGCCCGGATGCAGTACCAGGCAGTGGCTCTCATGGCTTCTGATCTTATGCCCGGATGCAGTACCAGGCAGTGGCTCTCATGACTTCTGATCTTATGCCTGGATGCAGTACCAGGCAGTGGCTCTCATGGCTTCTGATCTTATGCCTGGATGCAGTACCAGGCAGTGGCTCTCATGACTTCTGATCTTAACTGACTGGAAGTGTTATCATGTACATTATTTTGTCTTGGTATAAAAAGATGGGCTACAGCAAATATTCTACTTAATACCACAGATTTGCTTGTCAGTTGTTTGACCTTAACCAGTTGAGCATGTCCCTTGGTGGCTGACGATATGTGCATCTCTGATCATGAGCAGAAGTAGTAGGGGAGCATCATAGTCATGTGTTGAGAGGAATTCTTTGGGGTTTGAATAATTCACCTTTGGAAACATGGGTGTTTTGCTCAACATCCTTAAACAAACCTTATTCAGGGACCTTTTGAGCAGGCTGGGCTACTCGACCTGAAGAAAATTCTAACTGGGCCCCATCTGCGAGGTCATGCACTGTTTATCTTGATATGAGATCACCATGTTGCGTACATATGGTTGTGATGCATGTGCCTGGTGTACCCTTATCAGACGGGTAGTCATGATGGGTATAATGGGCTTCATATATTTTACCCCAGTGTCACTTTGATGGCATGCATTGCTCTCTCATGTTTTCAAATTTTTCCACAAGGGAGGGGATGAGTTGATTAAATTGTAGCCAGTGTTTCACTGGTACTTAATTTATCAACTCCAAAAGGATGAAAGGCAAAGTCAACCTCAGTGGAATTTGAACTCAGAATGTGAAGACAGATGAAATACCGCCAAGCATTTTGCCCGGCATGCTTGCGATTTTTCCATGTCACCACTTTAATAATAATAATAATAATAATAATAATAATAATAATAGTAATAATAATGATACCCCTTTCTACTATAGACACAAGGTCTGAAATTTTTGGTAGGGATCCAGTCAATTACATCAACCCTAGTGCTGTTATTGGTCTTGAATTGACTAAACCTATCCCTAAAATTTGTGGCCATGTGCCAATTTTACAGTCAGTGTTATAAATCTCTTCTTTTGTAAACAGAACAAATGTGGTAGCAGTAGTTAGAATAAAGGTTAATCCTTATAAATCTTTTGATGCATTGTTTCAATTATAAAAGACATTATGAAAATTTGCTTTGCTTGAAACTGCCAATTCTCAAAGGAAATCATTATATTTCTAATGTCTTCAGACCTAATTGAAAGAAATTGAAACTATTTTTCCTTTTTTTTTTTTCACTAGCCAAAGACTACATTATATAATTAGATTATGTTTTTATTATTGTTATTGTTGATATTGTTATTATCATTGTTATTATTGGCAGCGAGCTGGCAGAATTATTAGAATGCTTTGCGGCATTTTGTCTGTCCTTACATTCTGAATTCAAATTCTGCCAAGGTCGACTTTACCTTTCGTTCTTTTGGGGTTGATAAAATAAGTACCAGTGAAGCACTGGAGGTGGTGGTCGTGCACCAAAATTTTAAATCATAAAGGTGGAGATCTAACAGAATCAATAGTGCATTGGACAAGGGGCTTATTGACATTCTTGCCAACTCCTTATGTGTTAAATTCAAATCCCTCTAGGTTATATTTACCTTTTTATCCTTTTGAAGTCAATAAAATGAGTACCAGTTGAGCATGGGGATTTATGTAATCAACTTACCCCCCCCCCCCCCCTCCACTAAAACTGATAATCTTGAGACAAAATTAGAAATAATCATCATTATTAATGTGACAAGCAGTCAGTATTGCTGGTGTTGCACAAAATGCCTAGTGCAGTGATTCCCAACATAGAGCATACACCCCACTGATGGGGGACTGGGAAAATTGTGTGGAGCATGGGATCTAAACTTATCCTTTTTTTTCTAATGGGATATGGAGTCAAAATCTTTTTTTTTTTTACACAGTAAACATACAATACCTATATTCAGCCTAGCCAAACCAATCTCCCCAGCCAAGTATACTGTGTGAAGACTTTTTGCTACAGTACAGG
The DNA here is from genome assembly GCF_046866305.1 of Octopus bimaculoides. Lineage (NCBI taxonomy): Eukaryota > Metazoa > Mollusca > Cephalopoda > Octopoda > Octopodidae > Octopus > Octopus bimaculoides. Next base: position 7,957,586 of record NC_142955.1, read on the forward strand.
GCTGTTCTAATGCCCTAGTGTGTATATTTCTTTAAAGAAAGTATATGATTATGAAATATTAACAATAAAGTTGTATTTTTTACTAACCTCTGGTGGGGCACACATTTTTCTGGAAATTATAGTGGGACCTGGGGAAAAATTGGTTAGGGAACCTAATGGCTTGTCTTCAAACTCTTTGCATTCTGAGCACTAATTTTGCTTTTCATTCTTCTGTCAAGTACTGGGGTCAACTGTATCAACTAACATTCTCCTCTTAAAATTGGTGGCCTTGTGTCAATATCAGAAACTATCCCAGCTCCAGATGTTCTGATTTCAAATCTGGCCAAAATTAACTTTGCTTTCATTCCTCAACATTAGTCTAGTACTGGGGTCGATGTAACTGAGTAGCCTCTAACCCCAAATTTTAGGCCTGGTATCTATAGTAGAAACTATTATTAATGTTATTATAAAAGTCTACATTATATAATTGCATAAATAAAAATTCTTCTGTTCATGCAGCCACACTTGCGCCTTCTCATGATTATTATTATTGTTGTTGTATATTGGGTTTTGTTTTGTGTTTATACAAGTTGACTCCAAGTCTCTTGGAGACCTCAAGAGACAATAAGTTAGAAGTTCAAGTTGGTGTTATGATTTGATTTGTACAAAGTATAGTTCTAGAGAATGTCTGTCAAAACAAGAAAATTTTGTTTTAAAAGTAGTTTGGTGATATGATAAGTGAGAGCTTATGATAACAGTAAAAAGTGTTTGCTATTATGTTAATTTAAAAGTACTTTTGATATGTTTACAGATTTAAATGTTTTTGGAACTACATAGGCAATATTTTTCATGGGATATATGCAGTTCTCATGAGCACCATTTTAAAATTTTCTTCCAGTTTTGGGTTTCCTGGAATCTGAGATTGGTAACAACCAGCCCCTTTTGCTATCATTCCTAGGGCACCTATGACAACAGGTAGTGTTCTAGCTTTGAGATTTCACATTTTTGCAGTTTCTATTTCAAGATCTTTATAATACTTGCTCAGTTTTTGGTAGGCCTTGACAGATACATTTATGTCAATTGAGACAGTCATATCAATGAGGAGGCATGGTTTTTGTCTGAAATCATCATCAGTTAACATCTGTTGTCCATGCCAACATAGGTCGGACAGCTTGCCCAGTATTGGCAAGCTGAGGAACTGCACCAGACTCTAGTCTGATTTGATATGATTTCTATGGCTGGATACCCTTTCTAATGCTGACCACTTCATTACTGAAATGATATAAGCATGTTGTATTAAATGGATGAACCGATGTAGACTTCAGACTGTGTTGTCTAAGTGGTAGCAATAATAGCCTGTTCCCATAGTACCATTCGTTGCAATTTGTTGGAATGAAAACCATTTGGAACACACTGTTTATTATGAAAGATATCTTAAATCCTCAGCAAATATTCAACTATTTTCTTTTTAGTTTCAGTATCAAAGTCTTCTTTGTAAGCAAAGATGAAGCCTATACAAATATTCTCTTCAGCTATTGATTACAAACCGAAATATTGCATGTACATTAACCTATTAAGTTATGGTGTCTAAGACCCAACCATGTTAGTTAGAGACCATGTCCATAATATGGCCTTGTGTGCCTGGACGCTGCATGCAGAATTGTTTTCGTTTGGGAGCTGGGTTGTCCTCACAATAATCACACACTGTTTATGTGAAGGAGTGCATGATTGAGTCACAATTATTGATTCCCAACCATGTCGGCAACCCAACATCACATGACCCAACCATGTTTGTTAGAGACCATGTGCTTAATGTGACCTTGCATACACCAATGCTGCATGTAGAATTGTTTTCATTTGGGAGCTGAGTCGTCCTCACAATGGTTGCATGCTGTTTACACGAAGGAGCGCTCAGTTGAGCCACACCTATTGATCCCAAGCTGAAATACCACGTGACAATGTTGTTTTCAAGTACTTCCTTGCCACTCTGCCACCTTACCACATCATTTCTTTCATATAGATTTCTCTCCTGTGGTGCTGTTGAGCACGTCCACAGGCTTAATTTATCACATAGATGTAGTTCCTACGTCTGTTGGTTGTTCAGCATGGCAGCTGCAAGGGAGAGTATATCCATTGATGGCTTCTTGGTGCATTCAAAAATCACATAATCCCCACTCACTTTTCTATGACAAGGTTAGGGCCTGGAATCTTCCAAATAGATACATGGCATGTCACTTAGTCAAATTAACCCTTCATTTACTCCACAAATGTTTTGTTATCAGAGTTGCACTTCCCCATATCACATGTTTCAATTTAACTGTGCCATATTTACAAACTATATCATTTAGATCCTGAGCAACACCGGGTGTGTCTGCTAGTATATATATAAAATGAACTTATTGTATATAGTACTCAAATGCACTACAATTCAACAGAAAAAAAGTAATTAAAACTACATGAACAGTACATGGAATATGCACAGGAAATGAACAGTAAAAACGCCTTAAAAAGGTGAAGAGCATCAGGTGTATTGTTGACGAATTTCAGGAAGCATGAAAGTTTAGAAGGATGTTGTGTTTCAAAAGTTAACAACTGAGGCAGATAGTTTACTCCATGCTTCAGCAATTCTGAGCATGAAAAAATGGTTCCAAAAGTCATGGGTGCTGTGTTGTTTTTTTTTGATTTTGTAAGCATGTCCATGAGTGTTAGACATGGAATTAAAAAAAATGCCCAAGTTTATTGTTGGAAAACTGGTGGATAATCTTGAAGGTGTCTACCAGGTCAGTTGCCAGACGTCGGAACTTTAATGTGTCCATGCCCAGAGAAGCAAGACCTTCAGAGTATGGTGGATGCCTGATGGCAAGTATTCATCTGGTTGCACGTTTCTGAACAGTTTCCAGGAGATTTATATGCTGAGCAAGACAGGGGTTCCAGACTGGTGATACAAACACTAAGTGTGGATGTACCACAGTGATAAACAGCTTTAAATAGATAGCTGGAGAGCAGCTGACAAATATCTTACTGAGTGATGCTAAGACACCTTCAGCCTTCTTGACAATCTTCAAGATTTAGTTTGTCCAACACAGATCATCGTTGACAATAATACCCAGGTCACGTTCCCTAACAGACTTCTTAAGATTGATATTGTTGAGGGAGTAAGTAAAAGCTGAGTTTTCCTCCCAAAATGCTTGATGACACACTTGTCCACAGCCAGCTTGAGTTGTCAGTTGGTAATCCATTGCTGCATTGTATCAAGTCTGATTGCAGGAAAGATCTCTAGCACATAGGATCTGTTCTTTTTATCTCAAGGTACAACTTTTTGTCATCTGCATATTTCAACACTGTAACATCTTCAAGTTGGCATCTATATCATTAATATATGCAACAAACAACAGGGATCCAAGAGCAGATCTCTTTTCAATTAAGAATGGACTTCAAGCTAATTATAGAGATCGTCTTTCACACCAATTGAAGAGAGTTTTATCATGAGTCATTTGTGTGACACAGAATTCAAGGATTTAGTAAAGTCAAGATAGATAGCATTCATCCATGGGCCACCATTGGTAATGTCTTCAAGAAACTCAATGAATTGGTTACAGCAGCTGGAATTAGGGATAAATCCAAATTGTGAGGGTTGAATAAGGCTGTGAGAATTCCTGAAGTTCCAGAGTGTTTCTCTGATACAAAACTTCCATCAGTTTGGCAATGTAGCTAGTAAGAGTGGTTAGATAGCAGTTGACAGGTGAGGTGTGATCACACTTTCTGAACAGGGGAACGACACTGGCAATTTTACACTGCTCTGGAGTGAAACAGTTATTAAGGTAGAATTGGAAGAAGAATGAAAGAATCTTTCATGTTTGAAAAGTAAATAAGTAACACCATCAAAACTAGGAGAAGCATAGTTGCACTTATCTTTGAGGTGGCATTGCAGCATTGCAGGTGTAAATTCCACAGATGTTATAGATGTCAGAGGTGGTGAAGATGGTACATTTGAATTTTCAACAGTAAAACTGTCAGCATGGCATCCAGCAGTAAGTTCTGCACATTCTTTGGGATCATCAGTAATCCGACATGTGTGGGGATTGCAACTGAAGAGTGAGGTCTCTACTTTAAATGTGCATATTTTCAGAACATTTTGCTGTCAGGGCTGATTGCTGTATGTTGTCCAAATTCAAGTGCTGACTTTTTTGTCACTTGCTTGAGATGGTCAGATGATCTATTGCACTTTTTATTCTCCACTGTTGTATGTAGTCTGTATTCTTGTTCAGCATTACAATGTTCTTTCCTGGCAAATTGAACTGCTGCAGTCTCCCAAATTGCACTTCTGGGATCTTTAAAGCATTTGTGTGATGCTGCACATGTGATCCAGATTGAACTGAGGATGTTCTGAAGTGCAGTATTGACATCTTTGGAATCGTAAAATTCAAACCAGTTTGGGTGTTGTAAGTCAGCACAGTAATAGTTCCAGTCTACTTTGTTCTAGTCAAAACAAACAGTTTGGAGGTGGTATTGCTTATGGTTCTTACCAATAAGAGATAGATTGGCAATGATCATAGCATGAGCAGACTTGCCTAAAGGTTCCTTGGTAGTGACATTGATAACCCGTTTCAGATGTAGTGGTAAAGAGCAGGTCCAAAGTGTTGTTACCTCTTGTTGGGGAGGTGACTATTTGGGACCAACTTGAATCCAGACTACATCGAGGAAATCATTTGCACTTTGCAGCCAACGAAGGGTTTCCCAATCAATATCAGGGTAGTTGAAGTCATCAGCAATTAAAACATAAGTGGCTGTTTTCCTAGATGCAGGTCTGAGGATGTCAAAAAGCTGTGTGTCTTGATGGTAATTTGGTGGGTGGAAGACAACTCCAAGTAGCAGTGTTGACCTATTTGTGCATATATCACAAAAGAATACCATTTGTCATTGGTTCAAATCATCTCAAAGAATTGCAGAAAAGTGTGACTGAATGTAAATTGGCACACCGTCCCCTCGACGATTAACATGATCTTTGCGAACAACAAGCTTCTTTCAGTTTCTTATTTCTTTACTGCCCCCAAGGGGCTACACACAGAGGGAACAAACAAGGACAGACAAACGAATTAAGTCGATTATATTGATCCCAGTGCGTAACTGGTACTTATTTAATCAACCCCGATTAAAAGTCAACCTCGGCGGAATTTGAACTCAGAGCTTCTTTTAGTTTCTGTCTACCAAATCCACTCACAAGACTTTGGTTGGCCCAAGATTATAGTGGAAGACAATTGTCCAAGGTGCCACACTGAGAGTGAACCGGAAACCATGTGGTTGAGAAGTAAACTATTTACAACACAGCCATGCCTGCACCTGTATATAAATGCGTTTTATCTTTATTCATCTTCTATTTTCTTAAGCACACAATATCTGTCAAACATTAAAAGAAGGTTACAACACAACGGGTGCCCAGAATTAGACAGGCTTGGAGGAGAAGGGTGTGGAAGCTTAAAGACCCTGCAAACGGACAGAGACTTAGAGACAAGTTACTTGAAGCATTTAACGAAATAGAAGGGGATATAGCATCATACAACGTGGAAGACAATTGGAGATTTCTGCGGGACAACCTGTTGAAAGCCACCGACCAGATTTGTGGGTGGTGTAAGGTCCCCTCCCGACCCAGAGTAACGTGGTGGTGGAACAAGGAGGTAGACAGGGCTATTAGACAAAAGAAACAGGCTTGGAAGGACTGGAAGAACGGTGGTAGCAGGGAATTGTACCAATGTACCAGAAGGGAGGCTAGGCGACAGGTTTATTTAGCCAGAGGGGAAGCAGATAAGGAAAGATTTGCCAATGTTCTACGCCGTGAGGACCAACGACTCGAGGTATTTCGTGTTGCAAGACAGTGTAGGAGAGAGAATAGTGATGTTGTAGGAGAGAAATGTGTTCGCATGGATGATGGTACGCTTGCATTAAATGAGGATGCAAAGAAAGAGGTCTGGAGATGCCACTACGATAGATTGCTTAATAAAGAGAATGAATGGGAGAAAGAGAGCCTGCCGTATGTCGACCCAATAGAGGGACCAGCTATCCGAGTTGATAGTACCAGGGTAGATAAAGCAATTAAGAGTATGAAGACCGGGAAAGCCCCCGGCCCATCAGGAATCACTGCAGAGATGCTCAAAATATCTGGCAGTGTTGGCTATAGCCTAGTCAACCGTATTACGAACCAGGTGATACACGAAGGAGTTATACCCAATGACTGGTGTAGCAGCATCATAGTCAACTGCTACAAAGGTAAAGGTGACGCTTTAGATACAAATAATTACAGAGGCATCAAGCTGTTAGATCAGGTTATGAAAGTTACAGAGAGGGTCATAGCCCAACTAATTAGGGAGCGAATCAATTTAGATGAGATGCAGTTTGGGTTCGTGCCAGGTAAAAGCACTACTGATGCCTTATTTCTAGTGAGACAGTTGCAGGAGAAATACCTAGCTAAGGATAAACCTCTGTACCTGGCTTTCGTTGACATGGAGAAAGCCTTTGACAGGGTCCCCCGATCCCTTATCTGGTGGTCAATGAGGAAACTTGGGATAGAAGAATGGTTAGTGCGGGCTGTGCGAGCCATGTACAGAGATGCTGCCAGTAAGGTGAGGGTTGGAAATGAGTACAGCAATGAATTCCGGGTAGAGGTAGGGGTCCACCAAGGTTCCGTCCTCAGCCCCCTCTTATTTATCATAGTCCTCCAGGCAATCACAGAGGAGTTCAAGACAGGTTGCCCCTGGGAGCTCCTCTATGCTGATGACCTTGCCCTAATTGCGGAGTCACTATCAGAACTAGAGGAGAAGTTTCAGGTGTGGAAGCAAGGTCTAGAATTGAAGGGCCTTAGAGTCAACCTAGCTAAAACCAAAATCCTAATAAGTAGGAAGGTAGATAAAACACAAACCCCTTCAGGTAGATGGCCCTGTTCAGTATGTAGAAAAGGAGTAGGTAGTAACTCTATAAGATGTACCCGGTGCAAGCTATGGACACATAAGAGGTGCAGCAACATGAAAGGCAGGTTAACTAGCAAGTTAGTTTTTGTTTGTGGCAGATGTTCAGGTGCAATAAAGACTGTAAACAAACAGGAAACAACTTCTATCTCATTCCAGGGTGAAAAACTAGAGGTAGTCGATAGCTTCCGCTATCTGGGCGACCAAGTTAGTAGTGGGGGTGGGTGCGCTGAAAGTGTAGCTGCTAGAATAAGAATAGCCTGGGCAAAGTTTAGAGAGCTCTTACCCCTGCTGGCGACAAAGGGACTCTCACTCAGAGTAAAAGGCAGACTGTATGACGCATGCGTACGAACAGCCATGCTACATGGCAGTGAAACATGGGCTGTAACTGCTGAGGACATACGTAAGCTTGCAAGGAATGAAGCCAGTATGCTCCGTTGGATGTGTAATGTCAATGTGAATACCCGTCAGAGTGTAAGTATCTTGAGAGAAAAGCTGAACATTAGAAGCATCAGTTGTGGTGTGCAAGAGAGACGATTGCGCTGGTATGGACATGTGGTGAGAATGGATGAGGATAGCTGCGTGAAAAAGTGCCACACCGTAACAGTTGAGGGAACCCGTGGAAGAGGTAGGCCCAGGAAGACCTGGGCTGAGGTGGTGAGGCAAGACCTTCGTACATTGGGCCTCACCGAGGCGATGACTACTGACCGAGACCTTTGGAAATGTGCTGTGCGTGAGAAGACCCGGCAAGCCAAGTAAGATCGTTGCCAGTGCCCCTGGACTGGTTCTTGTGCGGGTGGCACATGAGATGCACCATTTTGAGCGTGGCCGTTGCCAGTACCGCCTGACTGGCTCCCGTAGGATTTCCGAGCGAGATCGTTGCCAGTGCCCCTGGACTGACTTGTGCGGGTGGCACATAAAAGACACCATTTCGAGCGTGGCCGTTTTCGTGCGGGTGTCACGTAAAAGCACCCACTACACTCTCTGAGTGGTTGGCGTTAGGAAGGGCATCCAGCTGTAGAAACTCTGCCAAATTAGACTGGAGCCTGGTGTTGCCATCCGGTTTCACCAGTCCTCAGTCAAATCGTCCAACCCATGCTAGCATGGAAAGCGGACGTTAAACGATGATGATGATGATGATGATTTAAAAGTACAGTTTTTATTAATTGGTATTTCAAAAAAGTTGTTTGAAATTTTTGCTTGTTTTTAATATAATGTTTAACACATTGTTTTCAAATATACTGACTTACACCATGGAATGTCCACAGTCCTGCTAGAATAAATAAATATATTCATGAAAGTATTGTTCCCAATATAGCTACAGTCTAATAACTGAAACCAATATAATGTTTAACAATAATTGTATTATAATTATGCAACTGTAATAGTCTATGTAATCAATTGGTAATTGAGATCATCAATTGAGCTTTATTTCTTACGTCTTCTTATGGATGTTGATGGTTGTGGTATGGCTACTATGATATTAATGACAGTAATAACTGTGGTAGTGATAGCTGTGATAGTGATAATGAAAGAAGGTGGGAGATGAAAACAAAATGACAAAACAGAAGATGACCATGATGATGCTTCCTTTCATTTACTTATCTCTTTGATGTCTCATGATTTGTTGTTATTGTTGTTAGTGGTGTTGTTGCCTTATATTTGCTTTGTTTATTGAAAGGTGTGCATCCTTAGCACAGTTATAAATTCTATAAGTTTCCTTGTCAGAAAGACTTGTATGGCTTTATACACATAGATAATCACATACACACACGCACATATGCACGTGTATATATATATATATATATATATATATATATATATATATATATATATATATATATATATATAGGTTCAAAAAAACACAAAAAACAATAACAAAAAAACAACAAAGTGAGGACGTGATACGGATAGTGTTATTGGACGCTCGGGAAAGGAAGGAGAGAGAGCATGACGTTTCGGGCGGAGCCCTTCGTCGGAAAGACAGAAAGTTCGGAGAATGGAAAAACGGAGGAAGAAGAAAATGGCACCGATGCTCACGAGGTTACATTGTGAAAGGACCGGAAGAGGAGGTGGTGGGGGAAAAGTTCTTTCTAAGACAGGAGAGTGAAAAAGGGAGGTGAATATCTGTGCGTGCGCGAGAGTCTGCGAGTGTGTGTGTGATAACAGAACGTGTGTGTGCGTATGTATGTGTGTGTGTGTGTGCATGGTTTGGTGGTTTATCTGTTAGTGTGTATGTGTGTGTGACGTAGTGGAAGGAATTAGTAGCAGGAATAGTTAGTGGGTGCTTATGGACAATGGTTAGTGGAGGGTCAGCAGGCAGTTTTTGAGTATGTGTGTGTTCGTGTGTGTGTTTGTGTGGGGTTGTAGGTGTTCGGTACGTGTGCGTGTGTGTGTGTATTTTGTACGTGCGCGTGTGTGTATGTCTATGATTTTGTGTGTGCGTGTGTGTTTGTGTGTATGTGTATGTTGTGTATATGTGCGTTGCTGTGTACGTGTGTGTGCGTGCGTTTGCTATTGTATGTGCGTGTGTTGTTTATGCCCATGTGTGTGATTGTATGCGTGTCTGTGTGAGTGTGTTGTGTTGGTGAGAAGTGTGTGTGCGTGTGTGTGCGTGTGTATGTGTATGTGGGTGTGTGTGTGTGTATGTGTGTGGATGTGCGTGTGTGCATGTGTGTGTATGTGTATGTGTGTACGTGTATGTGTGTGTTTGTGTGTGTATGTGTATGTGTGTGATATATATATATATATATATATATATATATATATATATATATATATATATATATATATATATATATGGTGGAGTTTCGGTTCAGGATGCTTATATAAGTTGGAATTTTTTCGTTTTGATCGGGAATTTTTCGATATTTTTTTCACCATGGCTTTTGAAATGATGGGAGGCATCATTTTATGACAAACATTTTTGAAAATCTACGACTTTTCTTTTCAGCTCACCCTCTATCCACCCCTCTTCAGACCAATTTTGGCCAATTTTTTTTTGCACTATACACTTAAAAACCAGTAGAAATCAAATTGTAAATATTTTCAGATGAAAAGGTATATGATTTAAGGGACATTTGACTGTTTCTAGCACTTCCAGTGACTACCTTCATTTCTTTGTCACTCTCACATGTATTGATGTTTTTCAATATTTTTCTCCCCATAAATGCATCTCATGGAATGATGATGTGGAAGTCGCACATGCATGGTCCATTGTTGGGATATAAGCAACAACAAAAAAAATTGCAATTTAAATTTTTAAGCTCCCACCAACCAAGTGAAGCTGTGTGTGATTGTGTGAGTGTGTGTGTGTGTATAAAAAAAGATATTTATTAACAGAAAAGTATGCTATTAAAATAAATTATCTTTTTCAAACACTGCAATAAACAGCGGAAGTGAGCTAGAATGTTAACACTTAGTGCACATGCACAGTAGAGTTCAAGATAAATCTGTGCCAAGTGGATTCACTCTGCATGCTTTAGCTTTGTTACTATGGCAACAATCTGGATACTTATTGATCAGACCTCATATGTTAACTATTGTAGCCTTGGCATACACATATTAAGAAAGTGTGAGAGTTGGGGTGGTTCAAAGATACCAAATGAAGGACATGTTGTTTGTCAAACTTGTAATAGTGACCACCTAATTATTGTAGCTCTTAAATATAAATATTAAGATAATGGGGCAAGGGGGACTGTTGAATGATAAGAAAGGAGAAAATAGCATATGTTATTTGTCAAGCTAATAATGACTGATCACCATTAGTGGACAGTTATTAAGATAATGAAGTGAGATGTGGTAGGGAAGTTAAGATGCTAGCATGGTGGTTGTAAAAAGATAAAGATCTCAAATGATCGTATTTTAAAAAGTCTACCAGTGCAGGTGGTGTGAGGAGGGGTGAATATAGCAATGGTGTTTGCTATATAGGTGAAAGTTTTAGTTAAAGTGCAATTAAAAAAATAAATGCTAAAATTAAGGGTATTTTTCTATGTTCTACAATAGTGAAATTATAAAGCTAGGATAAGGAATAAATAATTATGGCTAATAAACACCCAATTAAAGATGTAAGAAGGTAATGGTCAATGCAAGTACTTGAAATTAGTAAGTTTGTTTAAATATACATAGTGTTTCTTTATTAACTAGTACTTAACTCAACTTAATAACCAAGAGAGGATATAGTTGAACGGTACTGGTTTAATAAGAGTAGAGTTGTAACTGGGTACACATAAGGTAAATTAAATCAGATGGGATGGAGAGATAGTGGGGTGAGTGTACAAAAATGTAACTACATGGGCTTATATGAAGTTCAAGTCATAGGTCAGTGAGGGTCAACAGTAGTTGTTTTGGTGCTGTGTGATTTGTGGAAAAATATTTTTGATCTCCATATATACCTGCTAAATTAGGTACCGCCCCTAGCTGCCTTGGATGTTTGCACTTCAAGCTGGATTGATTGAAATGTTAATTAACAATTTGCATTTAATTACTGTAAATTCGAAATATATATATTTATTCTTTTACTTATTTCAGTCATTTGACTGCAGCCATGCTGGAGCATTGCCTTAAAGGGTTTTAGTCAATGAATCTGACACAGGACGTATTCTTTGTATGCCTAGTCTCTTTTGCTGAACCACTGTTACGCGGACATAAAAACACCAGCATCGGTTGTCAAGTGGTGGCAGTAGTGATGTGGGACAAACACACACACAAATATATACATGCATATGAATATGATGGGCTTTTTTCAGTTTCTATCTACAAATCCACTCACAAGGCTTTGGTTGACTCAAAGTTATAGTAGAAGACACTTGCCCAAAGTGTCATGCAGTGGAACTGAACCTGGAACCAATGTGGTTGGGAAGCAAGTTTCTCACCACACAGCCATGATTTTTTCTTTTTTAAGTCATGTATGCTTAAATGCATGAATTTTAGATTAGCCTGATACAATTATTGTCCAGTATCAATAAAATTGCACATGATTTAATTCAAGAACATTTAAAGCATATGTTTGTTTGTTTGTCTTTTTTTTTTTTGTTAGCAAACTAGAAGTTGTATATTACAAATCAAGGAGAATAAAATCCCCTAACTCTAACATTTGGTAAGGCATTAAATTCTCCAAAGTGGAATCACATCTATGTTGCATTGAATCTATAAGTTTGTTAATCACATCCAGAATTTCTTTATACTTTTGGCTATAATTTAATCAATTACCTAAATTTCTTTGTTGAGTTCTCATGGCAACTCTTTTCTATGTTTTTATTGGGTTTCAATTCATTGTTTGTGCAGGTCACCACAGCTCTCAGGTTTTTGTATTTCGTGAACAGTCTAACAACATCTTGTTCTTAGGTCCTCAAGGAACTTGAATATGGTCATATCAGTTTTTACTGGGAACTATGAGTTTCTTCTTTCATGTGTGACAAACCTGACAAACATAAACTGCTTTAATCTGTTTGTGATGACAGCGACATCTATCTTTAAGTAGTCCTTTTGCTGTCAAACATCACTCAAAATAGTGACAGAGAGTATTTGCTCTCTTTGATAAATGGCAAATATACCATTACATTCTTTCAGCATTTTTTCACTGCCACCCAGTTCAAAGACAATGAGAGTAGTTACATATTTCATTAAAGATGTCTCTGGCATGGTGACCAGCTGTTTCTTAGTACTCAACTTAAGAAGCATTGACACAAATGTCCATGTTAGAATTTGTAATTAGACAACTCTCATTCTTACCTCGGATTAAAAGCTTTCTTGTTTACTCATTAAAACAAATCTTGGGATGACACGACCAAGCAGTTATCAATAGGATGTCTCGTAGATAGATACATTTTCTTCTAGAATGTTTCTAAGTGACATTTGTTTTTGCGACTTTATTAATACAATCACTAATTACATTTTGCTAATTAGAAATTTTCATGCTTAACTTAAAAAATGTAAAAAAGTCTTTTGATATTTAAATGTAGTTTGAACTTCAAGTGATTAAATAAATGAAAATAATTAATATCTAATCATTAGTATATACTGGCCTTTGAAGGTAGAGATAGGTCATGCCACTGTGTGTGTATATATATATCATTGTTCAGTTTTATTTCAAGATTTCTTGCCAATAGAGAAAGAGCCGGTTTCTAATCTTGATTCAAGTCTCCTTCATTGGAATTTCAATATTAACAACAGTATTTTTGCTTGTATGTATGTATGTATGTATGTATGTATGTATGTATGTATGTAGATTTGTATGTTTTGCTTTATATATATATTCTCATGCGTATAGTTGCATATCTAGGTATGCTCATATATATTTAAATGATAAATTTCTGGAAAGTTTTATAGATTTTTACAGTTCCAGTGATGGATAGGATCTGTAGTCTTTGAATTAACTTTTTTTCTGGTTTTGAGAAACTTAATTTCTTAAAATTGGTATCTAGGCAGTGTGTTACATATCTCAAGGCCCCAATAATTACAGGTATAAACCTGAACTTGTAATTTGGATAGAGTAACTGTGTTGGTATTCTTCTTTTCACTAATCTTCAGCTTTATGTTAACATCCAGTGGGCAGCTAATTTCCACACCTGTGCACAGTTTTTCTTCTTCATCCCAAAATTATTATATCAGGTATGTCTGTCTGTCTGTCTGTATGTATGTATGTATGTATGTACATATATATAAGCAGATATACACACACAGAGACATGTCTATACATAAAAAGGTATATATATATATGATATAGGTATTATGTTTACAATTCACCCAAGACTAAGTCCCTATGCAATGAGTCCCCTACAAAAGTCGAGATCACATCACATAAGAACATTGCGACACAATTTCTTCACTGCAAATGGTCCTGCACTTTTCAATGTTATCCCAAAAGAAAATAAAGTAGAAAAAGACCCCACAACTTTCAAATGGTATCTGGACAAATTCCTCCAGGAAATACTGGATAAACCACCTATACCTGGATACATCTCAACCAACAACAACTCTCTGTTTGAGTGATCCATAGTGTCCTGAAATGATTAATTAAAAGACTTTTCCAGGGTCTGGATCGATAATTGCTGAAACCAATCTAAGTTATATATATATCTATAAAAGCACATAAACACAAACACACACACACACATATATATATTAATAGTTATTGCCAAGCTAACATGACAGTCCAGAAAAATAGGACAAATGCAGCCATTGATTAGATCCAAGAGGCCATCACCTCTAGCTAGCTATGTGACACACAAGCTTGTGTCCATTACAACCTTCGAACAGGGGAGGTCAGCAGCTTCCCCTTGCTGGTTCAACATCCACAAACTAGTTTTGGGGTGATTGCCCCTTATCAATGTGGAGTAGCTGAACCCAGCAGGCATTGCTGCTGACTGTCTGTTTGAGGGTTTATTTACATATATTCAGTGGAATATATATATATATATATATATATATATATATATATATATAACATGAGGATGGAAAGTGTCACTGAAGAGGTCACAGATGTGCGATGAAAGATTCCTGGACAATTGACATGAGTAAGAATAAGAACAGTAATAAACAAGTGAAGAATGAATGTATAGTACATGTGTTGAATTGGCAAAAAAAATAATTACCATCCAGCAATGCAACATCTGTCTCAACACATGGTTCCACATCAGGAATCTTGAAATACAAATTTATAAATGTATGTATGTATATATATATATATATATATATATATATATATATATATATATATATATTTATATATATGTATAAAAAATTTAAATAATAAGAGTAACAAATTGAATATTAATTTGATTAATATCAATTTAAAATCAGTGGCCTAGCATATTGAAAAAAATCTGAAGATTCAGAAAAATTTTGTTACATACATGTAAGTGGACATCCATTATGCTAGAAGTAGATCACCTACGATCTGACCACTAAGAAAAGATTGTTCTCAAGAAAATTCAGCAAACACCAGAACGTAAGAAAAAATACAAAATATAAAGAATTAATCATAGACCGGTTTTGCTATTAATGAAATAACTTACGTAATTGTCCGTAGCTCATCAGTATGAACGTTCTTTTCAATATAATTTTCAGAACTATACACAAGACGTCTGCATAAAATTAGACCTGTATATAGTTTTACCAATTACACTGGGGTTATATTTCAAATATCTTCACTTTGGCGTGCCTGGTGTTTGCTGAATTTTCTTGAGAACAATCTGTTCTTAGTGGTCAGATCATAGGTGATCTACTTCTAGTATAATGGATGTCCACTTAGTGATCATCCCTCTTACATCTATATATATATATATATATATATATATATGTATGTATATACTAGCAGAGATACCTGGCATAGCTTGGGATTAAAACGGCATTGTTTGTATGTATATATATATATATATATATATATATTACTCTCTTTTTTACTTTTTTACTTGTTTCAGTCATTTGACTGCGGCCATGCTGGAGCACCGCCTTTAGTCGAGCAAATTGACCCCGGGACTTATTCTTTGTAAGCCTAGTACTTATTCTATCGGTCTCTTTTGCCGAACCGCTAAGTGACAGGGACGTAAACACACCAGCATCGGTTGTCAAGCAATGCTAGGGGGACAATCACAGACACACAAACACACACATATATATATATACATATATACGATGGGCTTCTTTCAGTTTACGTCTACCAAATCCACTCACAAGGCTTTGGTCGGCCCGAGGCTATAGTAGAAGACACTTGCCCAAGGGACTGAACCCAGAACCATGTGGTTCGTAAACAAGCTACTTACCACACAGCCACTCCTGCACCTATATATATATATATACATAATTATATATATATGTATATATATATATATATATATATATATATATATATATATATATATATATTACAGTTATGTTGAAGCAGCTGATACAGGAAAGCACAGCATTGAAGACAAAACATTTGTGGTGTAAAGTTTAAAGCTTTGCATAAATAACAATTTGAGTTTAGCACACCAGTTTGGACAGAGTTATCATTTTTATAGGAATGGGATGGATCATATCTGAAAGCAGCTCCAGGTGTTGTGTAGAATGAATTTGCACGTGGTCTGTTTCTAGGAGCTATTCTATCATACCTCTGTGTAATATGGTGTGCTAAACATTGTGTTAACGATCAAGCATTAAGTGTTGCAGCATGCCTTTGCTGATCTTGGGAAAGTCTCATGTCCCTTATCTCTTGGTTTTCTGCAATTTTCCTTGCTTTATAAGTGTTTCTGGAGAGATTATGTTTTTTCTTTGGTGGTAAATATTTTTTCAATATTTTAAACAAAAAATTATGAACATAGAAAAAATATTCATTAATCTCTATTTTTGTAGACAGTTGTATGTATGTAGTATGTCTATATTTTTGTATGCTGTGTAAATTAACCAAATATAAGCAAATTGTAAATATCTTACAACCTTGCATCTGCTGCGACAATTAATTGAATGGTAGGTGTGTATTTTTATATAACTTGGACCTTCCATGTAATGGTTTTTTGTCAAGAGTTTCACCTCCAGCCGTTCTTGTCACATATATATATATGTATGTGTTCATGTATGTATGTGTTCATGTATGTGTGTGTTCATGTATGTGTGTGTTCATGTATGTGTGTGTTTAATAACGTACATAAGGGGCATGCAAGCACACACTTACACTCACAGACACATACACATTCATATACAAAATGATACGCATACATAGATTCTCACATACAGTCACATACATATTGTAAGATAGACACATACAGACATACATTCATGCAGAAACACACAGACAGTCAGAGAGACATATACACTCATACACCAACACACATACACTCAGAGACACATACATACTCATACATATGACATCGTCGTGGTATAAAATGCTCTTTACTATCTTTGTACATATCGAACGCACAAACACACGCACAAAAGTGAAGCAATATCACATTAGAATTAAAAGTGAAAGAATGGAAGTGAAACAATATTATATCGCACAAGGAAGTCAATTTGTAGACAGAAATTGCAAACCCCATTTCAGCATATTAAGCAGAAGAAGAAATTAGCATGAGTGAAAGAACTTGAGCCACTTCAGGATATCTTTTTCTAATGCATGGATGATCAGTGGCATGGTTGCATTCTCATTGTTAGTCATGAAGGCTTATCAACTGTATCGCAACAGTTTTTGATAGAGGGAGAAATATAAATAATGTATTTCAATAGATGGAGTGCAAAAGGTGTAAAAAAAGTAAAGTAGTGTTGTAGGGAGAATGTACAAATAGCATGACAAAATTGAAATGCAGTGAAGTCAATTTTCAGAGAGAGAGAAACGGACATAGACTTAAAGAGAGGAAGTACTGCAGAGGGTGAAAGTGAGAAAAAGAAAGAGAAGAGCTGGAGCACCGCCTTTTAGTCAAAGAAATTGACCCCTGGACTTATTCTTTGTAAGCCTGGTACTTATTCTATCAGTCTCTTTTGCTGAACCCCTAAGCTATGAGGACATAAACACATCAAGGCTGGTTGTCAAGTGATGATGGAGAGACAAATACAGACACAAACAGAAATAAATACATATCTATCTATCTATCTATATATATATGTATATGTATATATATATATATATATATATATATATATATATACAATAGGCTTCTTTCAGTTTCCGTCTTCCAAATCCATTCACAAGGTTTTGGTTGGCCTGAGGCTATAGTAGAAGACACTTGCCCAAGGTACCATGCAGTGAAATTGAACCCGGAACCATGTGGTTAGGAAGCGCTTGCTTCCTAACCACACAGCCATGCTTGTACCTATCTATCTATCTATCTATCTATCTTTCTCTCTCTCTCTCTCTATAATATATATATATATATATATATATATATATATATTATATACTTATATGAACACTTAATATATATGTATGTATATTGAATTTTAACAAATGGCTATTAGTATCATTTATACCTAGTCAAAATCATAATACACAAACACTCTCACACACACATAAATCTAATACCAGTCGATCGAATAAGTACTCATGCATGAAAAAATATATCCACAGCATCTTAAAAATCTGTTCTTTAATGTACCTGATAAAATGAGATCCACATCATATTCCAAATTAATTCAATTGCAATAATTAATGATTATATATTTATTATTTATTTGCCTACGTTTCCATGTTGGTTACTGAAATAACTGTACAGAAAATGGAATTTTTGCAATATCAATGAGACTGTTTGTTTGATATGTGGCTGTGAGTGTGTAAGTGTGTGTATATGTGTGTGTGTACTCGATAATAAGGTACATACATAGTCCACAGAGTGCATCATTAGTTTGGTGCTTCATTGTGTCATTGTTTCACATTCAGCCTGATTGATTTGATTTACTGTTATCCCTGCATGTGCATGGATAGAACTTTTCCCACCATGCCTCCATCAGAGTAGAACTTTAGAAATACAAAACAATCAAGAAATAAAATGATCATGAGACATCTGTTTCGCATTGTATTTAGGAGACAAAACCTTGTATGACACTTTTGCTGTCCTCTCAGTCACCATAGTAGGTTCCAGTGATTAGCATCTCAAGTTGACTGGTACTAATTTGATTGCAAGTTTTATCTCAGATTATCATTCTTCTGGAAGAGCTGCCTTCCCCACTGCTTTGTCAAAAATAGCAAGAGCCTTCTCTGCTCATGGGAAATCTGTTTAACCCATAGACGGAACCCTGACATACATAAAAACATACATACATACATATGAAGTTACTGTGAATAAAGATAGTGATCTGAGAATATTATGCCAGACTTAGTAAAATATGGCAGTCAGAACTCTTCTCTTATAAGATGAAAATATCTCACAATGCATTTGCAGTAGAAGGGCTGATTCCAGCATTTGAAATTCATGACTGGTCTGTCGAGGAAACCCACTCCATAGATGTTAAAATCCACAAGATACTAACATCAGTTGGAAGTCTCCACACAAAAATGATCGTCAGACTCTACCTAAGAAGAGATAAAGGAGGTAAAGGCTTGAGATTAGTGCAGACAACCTTTGAATACCACAAGTCTCTCTCGGACAGCACTTGCTAAACAACAACAGCAAAAATAAATACATTAACTTAGTGCTGAAAAATGAAGAGAACAATATTCTATGTGTTAGCAGTGAGCTTCTTAGGAAGCACTCTTTTTCTGATGACCTCACATACAACCAGCTGGATTAACAAACAGCTGGATTAACAACCAGCTGGATTAACAACCAGCTGGATTAACAACCAGCTGGATTAACAACCAGCTGGATTAACAACCAGCTGGATTAACAAACAGCTGGATTAACATACCTCAAAGAAGACCTGGTTGTGAAATGCTTGGTGTGCCAAAAACAGACTGTGCATGAATATGTTTCCCAGACTTGAAGAAGACAGTAATATTGACATGAAATGAAGCTATGCATTTTCAATCCAAGAACAGGAAATGGCTACTAAATACCTAATAATCAAAAGAGACAGTGAAGCTCTTGGAGATCCACGATGCAACTGAAAAAGTAGAGTATATCACATTTCTGTGGAAGGCATCACGTGCGATTAGCAGCTGCCCAAAAATGTCATCAAGGTACTACCTCCCTATGTGACACAACTTCAAACTATATAAAATGCCATTAGGAAAAAGACTGTCCTGGAATGAATGTAAAGAATCCCTTTGTTATTGAATACATGCACAAACATTAACTCAAGGAATACTGCTGGAGCATTTCCATCAAAACATCTTTCAAATTTAAACATAACAGGCTGGATACTGTTGTTTGGGACAGACAAAACAAGTATGTACTGTCATAGAGGTCAGCTGTCCTGCTGTTGTGAAACATCTCTTTGAAAATCAAAGAGAAAGGGAATAGTTGTGGACAACTGCTTTGAAACCTCCAGGTTTCTAGCCTAGATCTAAGGCTCCTTCATTGGAATTTCAACAACATCAATAGGGTAATCATGAATGCTTGTGTGTGTGTGTGCAATATTTGGAGTCAGCACATGTGCAGGTTTGTATTTTTTGTTTTATGCATGTATGCTCATGCATATAGTTGCATGTTTAGACACGCACATATGCACTTAAATGCTAAACTCGTAGAAAGTTTTACAAATCTGTACAGCTTCATTGATGGTCTGAGTTTCTTATATAATTCTCATGCGTTTGTTTTGTTTCCTCATAACTTTTAGAAAAATGGGTAGTTTTAAATGAAAATTTCTACAAATGCCTTTCAGAGTATGTAAATTATGAATATATATAGGAATTTACATTATTTACATTTGATGGATATTTGTCCTCATCTTGTTTGTTGTTAACACAACGTTTCGGCTGATATACCCTCCAGCTTTCATCAGGTGTCTTCGGGAAATTTTGAACCTGGGTTCTCATTCCTAAGGTATTTTTCGATGTTATTATTATTATTATTAATATTATTATTATTATTCAGGTCACTGCCTGGAATCGAACTCAGAATCTTGGGGGTTAGTAGCCTGTGCTCTTAACCACAGGCATATGGCGTAGTGGCTAAGATTGCGGGCTACTAACCCCAAGATTCCGATTTCGATTTCAAGCAGTGACCTGAATAATAATAATAATAATAATAATAATAATAATAATTATAATAACATCGAAAAATACCATAGAAATGAGAACCCAGGTTTGAAATTTCCCCAAGACACCTGATGAAGGCTGTTAACAACAAACAAGATGAGGACAAATATCCGTCAAATGTAAATAATGTACATAATTCCTCATCTCTTAAATATAGAACTGTATAAGAATTTGATGTGAAAAGAAAAGTGGTGAGCATGCATACTGACATACTGACATATAGTATAATTTTTTTTTGAAATTTCAAGTTTCATTTTGTAGATATGTGTTGTGTACCAGTATGTATGTGTGCTGTCCCCACAATTTTCTTTTACATATTATATTCTGGTATAATCAAATCTACACACTCTGAATGGCATTTGTTGAAATTTTCATTAAAAATACTCATTTTTCTGATAGTAATGAGAAAAGAAAAGCATCTCGTGAGTTTTCTGAAACTCCTCTCATTACCTTGCAAAAATATTTTCTCAACAAATTCTTATATTATTGGAATCTACACAGTGCACAAAAACTGTAGTCTGGTCATGAACCCTTCACTTTGGCTGCTTGTTGTATATCATTGCGCATGCATTACTAGAAGTCCATGATAAACATGCAACTTTTAAAAAATTATAACCAAAGATACTTATGATAATGCAATGGTTATACATACACAAATGTGCCCCATCGACTTTGTTTCCTTATAACTTCCTGAAAATGGACATTTCTAAATGACGTTTTCTACAAATACTCTTCAGGTAGTGTAGACTCTGACTATTTCTGCAGTTGTTATGAAAACATTATATATATATATATATATGGGGAAAGATTTTCTTAAATCAAAAACATTAATTATATAAAAGAATCTTGGAAAAAAAAAAGAAAACTGAGTGGCTCAAACCTTTTGGAAGCAAGTTTCCATATTGTGCAAGTGCTTTTATAGTTTTTTCAAACACGTGCCATGGGGATTATTTGTACAGAGGAAGTTGTTTTTAGTAGCAGTGTTGACTATTTCCAGTTTAGTTTTGGGTCTTCAATTTTTATAAATTATTCTTCTTTTGCCTTTCATGTTGATCAGTTTCTTCCCTTATTTCAAAAAAAGAAAATATTTTGAATTTTCTATTTGCACAGAATGTTCACTACATGGAATATTTTTAAGAGATAAATCATTGATTCTTTTTTTTTTATGTATTCTAGCTTGATGTATTAATTTTGAACCTATTTGACTGATATAATTCTCATATTGTAAGGCATGTTATGCAGTGAATGTAACTTTTTGTTTTGTTGTTCATTTTGCATTGACCTTCGATTCATTCCGCTTCAGGAATTTTTCTTCTTGTTCCTTATACATGTTACAACAACAAAGGTCTCTGTAGTTTGTTACCTGCATTATTTCTTCTTTGCTTTTGTTAAGAGTCTTTCAAGATTTATTTGCTGTGTTTGCCTGTTGATAATTTGTGATTCTTCCATTCTGAGATATATTGATTGGTGTAGGATTAGAAGGTATTTTTATCTATTTATCTTTTTAATTGTTTCAATCATAAGACTGTGGCCATACTGGGGCACTGGCTTGAAGAATTTTTAGTTGGATGAATTGACCCCTGTACTTATCGTTTTCTTTTTTTTTGTTTAATCCCGGTACTTATCCTATTGGTCTCTTTTGTCAAATTGCTACGTTACAAGTATGTAAACACACCAACACCAGTTGTCAAGCAGTGGACAGACACAAAGACACACACACACAGATCTATCTGTCTATCTATCTATCTATCTATCTATATGCCTATCTATTTATCTGTCTGCCTATGTATGTATGTATGTATGTATGTGTATATATATATATATATACATATATATATATATATGTATATATGTATATATGTACCAACAATTAAAAAGATAAATAGATAAAAATACTACCTCGTCGACGAGTGACAGGGACCTTCTCTTTGTGGCTGGAGACTTCAACGGTCATGTCGGACGTCGTGCTGGGGGCTTCCATGGCATACATGGAGGCTATGGCTTCGGTTCCCGCAACGAGGAGGGAACCAGACTGCTGGAGTTCTGTGATGCAACCAATCTTATGGTCTGCAATACCAACTTCAGGAAACCTGCCAGTCACCTAGTCACCTACCGCTCCGGCAGACACTCTAGCCAAATCGACTACATCCTCGCCAGAAATAGGGAAAGAGGGCGGCTTATAAATGCCAAAACCTACCCTGGCGAAGAATGTACCCCACAACATAGATTAGTAGTTAGCGACTTTGGGATCAAGGCAAAATGGGTGCCCAAAATTAGACAGGCTTGGAGAAGAAGGGTGTGGAAGCTTAAAGACCCTGCAAACGGACAGAGACTTAGAGACAAGTTACTTGAAGCATTTAACGAAATAGAAGGGGATATAGCATCATACAACGTGGAAGACAATTGGAGATTTCTGCGGGACAACCTGTTGAAAGCCACCGACCAGATTTGTGGGTGGTGTAAGGTCCCCTCCCAACCCAGAGTAACGTGGTGGTGGAACAAGGAGGTAGACAGGGCTATTAGACAAAAGAAACAGGCTTGGAAGGACTGGAAGAACGGTGGTAGCAGGGAATTGTACCAATGTGCCAGAAGGGAGGCTAGGCGACAGGTTTATTTAGCCAGAGGGGAAGCAGATAAGGAAAGATTTGCCAATGTTCTGCGCCGTGAGGACCAAAGACTCGAGGTATTTCATGTTGCAAGACAGTGTAGGAGAGAGAATAGTGATGTTGTAGGAGAGAAATGTGTTCGCATGGATGATGGTACGCTTGCATTAAATGAGGATGCAAAGAAAGAGGTCTGGAGATGCCACTACGATAGATTGCTTAATAAAGAGAATGAATGGGAGAAAGAGAGCCTGCCTTATGTCGACCCAATAGAGGGACCAGCTATCCGAGTTGATAGTACCAGGGTAGATAAAGCAATTAAGAGTATGAAGACCGGGAAAGCCCCCGGCCCATCAGGAATCACTGCAGAGATGCTCAAAATATCTGGCAGTGTTGGCTATAGCCTAGTCACCCGTATTACGAACCAGGTGATACACGAAGGAGTCATACCCTATGACTGGTGTAGCAGCATCATAGTCAACTGCTACAAAGGTAAAGGGGACGCTTTAGATACAAATAATTACAGAGGCATCAAGCTGTTAGATCAGGTTATGAAAGTTACAGAGAGGGTCATAGCCCAACTAATTAGGGAGCGAATCAATTTAGATGAGATGCAGTTTGGGTTCGTGCCAGGTAAAAGCACTACTGATGCCTTATTTCTAGTGAGACAGTTGCAGGAGAAATACCTAGCTAAGGATAAACCTCTGTACCTGGCTTTCGTTGACATGGAGAAAGCCTTTGACAGGGTCCCCCGATCCCTTATCTGGTGGTCAATGAGGAAACTTGGGATAGAAGAATGGTTAGTGAGAGCTGTGCGAGCCATGTACAGAGATGCTGCCAGTAAGGTGAGGGTTGGAAATGAGTACAGCAATGAATTCCGGGTAGAGGTAGGGGTCCACCAAGGTTCCGTCCTCAGCCCCCCTATTATTTACCATAGTCCTCCAGGCAATCACAGAGGAGTTCAAGACAGGTTGCCCCTGGGAGCTCCTCTATGCTGATGACCTTGCCCTAATTGCGGAGTCACTATCAGAACTAGAGGAGAAGTTTCAGGTGTGGAAGCAAGGTCTAGAATTGAAGGGCCTTAGAGTCAACCTAGCTAAAACCAAAATCCTAATAAGTAGGAAGGTAGATAAAACACAAACCCCTTCAGGTAGATGGCCCTGCTCAGTATGTAGAAAAGGAGTAGGTAGTAACTCTATAAGATGTACCCGGTGCAAGCTATGGACACATAAGAGGTGCAGCAACATCAAAGGCAGGTTAACTAGCAAGTTAGTTTTTGTTTGTGGCAGATGTTCAGGTGCAATAAAGACTGCAAACAAACAGGAAACAACTTCTATCTCATTCCAGGGTGAAAAACTAGAGGTAGTCGATAGCTTCCGCTATCTGGGCGACCAAGTTAGTAGTGGGGGTGGGTGCGCTGAAAGTGTAGCTGCTAGAATAAGAATAGCCTGGGCAAAGTTTAGAGAGCTCTGGCGACAAAGGGACTCTCACTCAGAGTAAAAGGCAGACTGTATGACGCATGCGTACGAACAACCATGCTACATGGCAGTGAAACATGGGCTGTAACTGCTGAGGACATACGTAAGCTCGCAAGGAATGAAGCCAGTATGCTCCGTTGGATGTGTAATGTCAATGTGAATACCCGTCAGAGTGTAAGTATCTTGAGAGAAAAGCTGAACATTAGAAGCATCAGTTGTGGCGTGCAAGAGAGACGATTGCGCTGGTATGGACATGTGGTGAGAATGGAGGAGGATAGCTGCGTGAAAAAGTGCCACACCCTAACAGTTGAGGGAACCCGTGGAAGAGGTAGGCCCAGGAAGACCTGGGCTGAGGTGGTGAGGCAAGACCTTCGTACATTGGGCCTCACCGAGGCGATGACTACGGACCGAGACCTTTGGAAATGGGCTGTGCGTGAGAAGACCCGGCAAGCCAAGTAAGATCGTTGCCAGTGCCCCTGGACTGGTTCTTGTGCGGGTGGCACATGAGATGCACCATTTTGAGCGTGGCCGTTGCCAGTACCGCGTGACTGGCTCCTGTAGGATTTTCGAGCGAGATCGTTGCCAGTGCCCCTGGACTGGCTTGTGCGGGTGGCACATAAAAGACACCATTTCGAGCGTGGCCGTTTTCGTGCGGGTGACACGTAAAAGCACCCACTACACTCTCTGAGTGGTTGGCGTTAGGAAGGGCATCCAGCTGTAGAAACTCTGCCAAATCGGACTGGAGCCTGGTGTTGCCATCCGGTTTCACCAGTCCTCAGTCAAATCGTCCAACCCATGCTAGCATGGAAAGCGGACGTTAAACGATGATGATGATGATGATGATGTATGTATGTATGTATGTATATATATATATATATATATATATATATATATATATATATATGTATGTATGTATGTATGTATGTATGTATGTATGTATGTATGTATATATATATATATATATATATATATATATATATATATATATATATATATATATATATATATATATATATATATATATATATATACGACAGACTTCTTTCAGTTTCTGTCCACCAAATCCACTCACAAGGCTTTGGTCAGCCCAGGATTATAATAGAAAGCACTTGCCCAAGCTGCTGCACTGTGGGACTGAACCCAGAACCATGTGGTTGAGAAGCAAGCTTCTTACCACACACCCACACCTGTTCTGCCAAATGTGAGATGTTAGTGTTTTAGGATCACGGGTGACTATAAATGGAATATTTATGTATGTCTTGACCCTTATTGTGAGGGTTTCTCCATAAGACAGAGATTGGGATTTCTTTTTCCTTGGTCATGGTATGATTTACTAAGGTTTTTTCCCTATTTTTGTTTGTGGTCTCTGCAGTTTGTTACATGCATTATTTCTTCATTTATTTCTACCAATTGCTTCTCTCATCTATTTATGTCTTGCCATATTGAATGGGATGTTCCTTTTAATTTGGGATGGATGACAAGATCCAAATGTAAATATTGGTGTGTATCCATGTCCTTGCAGTAGAGATTGGGACCAAATGAGAAAATTAAAATCTGAATAAACCTCGCACTTCAGACTTTCAAAGCAGGGATTACCTTACAACAACTTCAAATACCTAAATTCAAAAACAAATTTGAAAAATGTGACACCATAACGCAAAAAGAAATCATTGAAAGAACGAATGTAAAAACACAGGGAAAATTATCAGATTTATGGGAAAAAGATGTAGAGAGACAAGAAACAAAATCAAACAAAATACTAGAATAAGAAAAAACATCTTTGGTTGCAAAAGTATGAAACCAATTATTTAGTAGAATCAGTGAAAACTAAAAATAAAACATTAATCATAAAAGTATGGAACTGAACAACAACAGAAGCCATAATTTCTTTCGTAGTAATTTACAATTCAAATCAAGAAATAATCAAAAAGTGACAATCCATAACCCTTCATACACAGAAATAATAATTAAAAAAATAGACTGAAATCCAACAATTCATATCAACATAAATTCAACTGCTATAAAACATTTCCAAATAATAACAATGTAAGAACAAGTAAAAATAGACCATCAGACCAAAGAAAATCTACAAAAAGCAAGCTAACATTGCAAAGAAAACGGTATAACAATAATACTAGACATATCAACGACTAGATATCCTCCCTCCAGCAAAATAGAATAGAAAAAGCAGTCACTTTTTGCCAAACAGTTTGATTACAAGGTTGTAAAGAAACCAATATCATTTGTAAAGTGGCAAGGGAAAAACACAAACACAAAATTGTGCATACACAAACATACACAGACACACCCAATGGGCTCCTGTAGGAGCTGCCATTTACCAAATTCAGCCACATGGGTTTAATCAGCTTGGCCTTATAATAGAAAGCACTTGCCTAAGATGCTGTACAGTGGGGTTGAATCCCAAACCATGTCGCTGTGAAGCAAACTACTTAATCACACAGCATATGCTCAATATAACATTTACAAGGTTTTGGTAACTATGCAGTTTTGGCAGAAGACACTTGGTGAAAGTTATGTGCAGTGGTATTGAATCTGGACATGTAGTGGTGTTGCTTTGAAAGAAACATCAAAGTCACGGCTGCATACAACGGATATCTTTATCATCTTTATCTTTATCTCTCACTCTCTCTCTCTTTCTCTCTCTAACAAACTATCCACCTAGATATCTACCGTCCTATTTAACTACATATGTATCTGTGTAAATACCACTTAACCTCTTTGCTTGTCTATATCTATCTATTTGTCTCTGCTTTCAGTTTGTTTATCTATCTACTTACTTACACACTATTTACTTACCTGCATACCCTTGTATATCTTTATCTGTGTCTGACTATCTGGATATAAACATTTTTGTTTCTCTCTTTCAGTTTCTTTATCTCATGCTCCTTCTTCCCCATGCATGTATGTATAAATATATACACACACACATATATATATATGTACATATGTGTGTGTGCATCTGTCTGTCTGTCCCTCTCTCTCTCTCTCCCTTTCTCCCAATATATATATATATATATATATATATATATATATATATATATCAGACTCCATATTTGAGACTGTGTGTCAGTCTGCTAAAGTGTCCACTCTGTCCAGATAAAGGTTACAACACTGTAACAAGTGATTGACAGTTGAGTAAATTTCATTAGTTTCTGAACACATATTAACTAAAATAGCTTGATATGCGTGAATTTGCATGCATGCACGCATGTATGTGTGTGTGTGTACATAAATATATATATATATATATATATATATATATATATATATATAGATAGATAGATATAATATGATGTGTGTGTATATATATATATATATATATATATATATATGGGAGAATTTACGAAAAAACCAACAACAGACGAGGACAGGTGGTGTAAACAACAAAAGGATGTATTAGTTTAATGCTCGGGAATAGAGAAAGTCTTTAACGTTTCGAGCTATGCTCTTCAACAGAAAGAAATAAGGAGAAATATATATATATATATAGGGAGAGAGAGAGAGAGAGGAAGAGAGAGAGCTCACACATATATTGATATATGTGTGGTCTCTCTCTCCCTTTCTCTCTCTCTCTCTCTCTCTCTCTCTCTCTCTCTCTCTATATATATATATATATATATATATATATATATATATATATATATATAATATCTATCTATCTATCTATCTATCTATCTATCTATCCATCCATCCATCCATCCATCCATTCATCCTTTCCCCATCTTCAATTATTATTTCTCATCTTTCTTGATTGTCCTGAAACCTCTCACTCTCTCTGTCTATTTTTCTCTTCTCTTTGCTTTTATTTCTCTCTCTCCCCTTTTCTCCAAAAACAAAAACAATATTCTCCTCTTGCAAATGATGCAAAAAAGCATCTGATTCATATAAATGAACAACGAAATGTGCTGTTTTTACCATTTTGAGTTTGTCTTGACAAGTTCAAAAAACGAACAAAAGTGCTAATAAAGAATTATCCAAAATTCTGACTGCCTTCTTTTTCTCAATAAACGATATCTGTACACCACTTCAAATTCACACACGCACATGTTTTCTTTTTGAGGAAAACGATGTGCAGATCCAGGAATTATTAAAGAAGAAGAGGTCTGTTCACCAAACACATCTGGCACAACCGACCTGCCCAGAGAAGAAAGTGACCTTTCAGCAAGCCTGTAGCTTTCTATAGTGTGAACTCCATGAAGTTCAGAATGAGTGGTGGATCAACCTTGCATGCAGAACCCAGCTGTGCACTGACTCTGGTGACTACAGGGGGTTCTATGAAGCTCTCAAAGCACTCTATGGTTCAGCACACTATGGAGTCCTCTGCGCGGCTCAGATGGCCATGCACTTCTCACAGACACAGCATCCATCCTCAACTGCTGGTCTGAATACTTTCAGGGCCTCTTCAGTGCAAACCGA
>NC_142955.1:7996653-8054153 GCF_046866305.1 Octopus bimaculoides
TCCAGCAGAGCAAATACAAATGTTATATATCCATGAAACTTATATATCCACTTATATATCTATGAAAGGGACGTCTATCGTGTTCATCTTGGCCACATATGGTAAACCAAAATAATTGAGCACTGAATATAGTTAGGTTTAATATTTGTAAATAAAATACAAGGATAAAATCTATACAAGATTTTATCAAGTAGCCAGTGTGTAAAACCAATTTATAGAACAAATTAATACAAAGTATATAAATCATTTTTTTTCCATATATATAAAATACACTATTATATCAAGGGCTATTACTATAAGTAAAGCCACACGCTGTAAAGGGACTCTAAAGTCAAACTACTTCATCAAGGGGTTCTGTGTCATGTAGCCAGTTGGAAACAATGTCTCATTTATAACATTTGTAACAATCATAACATTTGCCCCATCCAGGACTGCCACATAATGTTGGAAAATAGTCTTTACTTTAAAGTATTGTTATTGAATATCTCTCTTTGTGAAATTTAGAAATAACTCTTTCACTCTTTACTTGTTTCAGTCATTGTGAAAGATAACTACATCTCATTTTATTTTATTAACATACCTCTTATTGTGTAAACATTAGTTAGAATTCTGTTGTTGTCTGTACCACTATACTGTTACTCTATTCAGACTAAAAGTAAAAAACCTATTTGACCCATATACCTAGGGCTATAATTCCTCAACATTAATTCCTCAACATTTTGATAGTAATAAAATGACCTGATACTACTATGACCAGTGAAACCTCTAGATTCTAATACTTTTATAGCCTTGTCCATGCATACTGCTTACACCTTCCCTCTCTTTAGAAGTAATTGTCCCTTTGCTATCACCACTAGATAAGAAACAATAGAATTCTGAGACAGTTAAAACTTTTGTCTAGAATCAATTACTAGCCTGATAGACCCTGCTATGTCAAGATGGACTTATATATTCTTCCTCTGCTCTCTCCCACTTGGTTTTAATATGCTGCCACATTTGTAATATGTCTTTTTTTCTACATTTTTTCTACATTTTTTCGTGCAGCTGAAGATTGCTCTTCATATTGCATTTAAGGTAATGCTCATATTACTTAAATAAATTGAAGTAGCATGAAACGTGCGTACTGCAATCACTTTTGAAATCCGTGTTGCTTATTATTTGATATATATATATATATATATATATACATATATATATCTATAATTGAGTGTGTGTATGTATACATACATACATATATGTATGTGTGTGCATGCATGCATGTATGTATACATACATGTATGTGTGTCTGTGTATGTATACCTACCAATAACTGTCATACATTTTGCTATTTTAAACTCTAGCCTAAGGCAAAGTATTAGGAATATAATTCAAAATCTGTCAATATTGCAAGCAGTCCTCTGCAGATAGTTTTGGAAACAAAAGCAAGTTGACAGTTTTAACACCATTGGTGGTGGTGATCATGATGCACTTGAGGGTCAGTATGTCATTGTTGTAGTGGTCATTGTTGTAGTGGTCATTGTTGTAGTGGTCATTGTTGAAAGACTTGATTGGTGAGAGTTTGTGGTTGTTGTTATTGTTGGTAGCAGACATTTCTCCTGCTCTTAATGAAGGTGGTTCAGGTGATTGTGGCAATTATCTTTGTCAATGTAGTCTTGATGGTCATTGTTGATTTCTTTGTATTGTTGGTTTAATGATGGTGGTGATGTTGATGGTGGTGGTGATCGTAGTTTGGGTTGAAATGTTGGGTTTTCATGAATTTTATGAAAGGTGGTTGTGGCATTGGTAGTTGTACTTGTAGCTTTTGTAGTAGTAGTTGTATCAGCGCTTGTTGTAGTAGCTGTGTTTGTAGTAATTGTGGTTGTGGTAGCAGTAGTGGTCGTAATAGTAGTTAGTAGTTGTCGTAATGTTTTTTTTTCTTTTTTTGTAATCATTTCATTGAAGGCAGTGAGCTGGCTGAATTGTTTATCCACTGAGCGAAATGCTCTGCAGCATTTTGATTGTCTTTAGAATCTGAGTTCAAATTCATCCTTTTGGTATCAATTTAATCAATTTACTCTCCCTCAAAATTGCTGGCCTTGTGCCAAAATTTGAAATCATTATTATTAAGGTGGTGAGCACTCTGGGCAAGATGCTTGACAAAAGTCTTACATATATTTACTGTTCCAGAAAATCCAAGCTTGTCTGGACTGACAGTTTGGCATTTATTTACAAAACCAAATGTGCCAATAATTACTGGTTTAAATATAAATTTGTAATCTGGATGTAGTAGTTTCAAAGAAGTTGTCCATAGTTATCTTCTTTCTCTTTGATTTTCAAAGAGATAGTCACATCAACAGGACAGCTGACCTCTCTGGTGGTACATACTTTTCTCGTCTGTCCTGAAAAACAATATCCAGCCTGTTATGCTTACACTTGACAAATGTTTTTATGGGAATGCTCCACCAATATTCCTTGTGTTGATGCTTGAGTATGTATTCAATGACAAGGGGCTTCTTTATATTTATTCCATAACAGTCTTTTAGCCAAATGGTTCTATATTTTTTTGCAATAACATCATATCACATATCACCTTGATGACATTTTTGGGCAACTGCTAATCAGATGTGTGATGTCTTCCATGGATATACGACCTAATCTACAGTTGCATCTTGGAGCTCTAAGGGCTTTACTGTCTCTTTTGTTTATTAGGTATTCATAGTAATTTATTGGTTTTGAATTGCAAAGGGTTAAAGTTAGGGTTAGCCTTTGAAATGTGATGTAGCAGCCATGAGTCTAAGAAAGGTTTCATTTCATCTCAATATTAGCGTCTTCTTTAAAATTGTGCCAAGGTTAACTTTGCCTTTCTTCCTTTTGGGGTCAATGAAATAGATACCAGTTGAGTACCGAGGTCGGTGTAATTGACTTACCCTTTCCCTTGAAATTGCTGGCCTTGTACCAATAGTTGAAACCAATATTACTGTCTTCTTCAGGTCTTTTTGTGGTTTGCTGAGCTTTCCACATCCAGATCTTCTTTGAGGTATGTGAATCTGGCTGTTTTAGGGTTTATGGGAAGTCACCAGGAAGGGAGTACTTCCTGAGGAGCTCATTACCAACATGTAGGATATTATTCTCTTCACTTTTCAACACTAAGTTAATGTATTTATTTTTGCTCTGTTGTCTGAGTGTTGTCTGAGAGAGACTATGTGACATTCAAAGGCTGTCTGCCCTGATCTTGGTCCCCTTCCTCCTTTATCTCTTCTTAAGTAGAGTCTGTCAATATCACTATTTTTGTGGAGATTTCCATTTGATATTAGAATCTTGTGGGTTTTAACATCTATGGAGTGGATTTCTTTTACACACTAATTGATTATCCCAAATGTCAGAATCAGTCCTGGTACCACAAATGCATTGTGGGATATTGTCTTGCTATAAGAGAAGCATTTCAGCAACCTTATTTTTGTAACGCTGGCATAATTTTCTTGGGTCACTTCACCTTTATTCACAGAACCTTCATTTGATATTCTTCTATCAATGCCTAGGTACTTGTAACATTCTTTGTGTAGTTCAGGAGAGATAGTGAGATCATTAATGCACAGGTTTTGGGTCTAGGGGATTGATTTTTCCCATTCAACAATCAAACATGAACATTTGTTTTGGCCCAAATCCATTCCTCTTCAGTTGAAAATGTTATTAGTTTCAGAATTGTTTTTAGTATAAATCTTGAGGTCATTCACAGTTGCATATGTTTCACTGTTGATGTTAGAACAATATTCTTTCCTTACTGCAGTTAGCTAGAATGCATTAAGGTTCTCTTTCTGTTCTATGTTTTCAACCAGAATGATTCAAGATCTTCACAGAAAGATTTCTTAATGGAAATATTTTCCTTACTCATCTCTCTGTATAATGCCAGTGGGTTAGAAGCAAACTTGTGATTTATACAGGCTCATTCAAAAATTCATGTTTCAGAGTAATTAACCTCTCAAAAGCTTGGTGTGAAAAGTCATCATAGAGTTTCATTAAGTTATTCATATAATGTAAATGATAAGGTGTAAACTCATTATTCTTCTTACATTTCATTATCATGCGTATGCATTCAATATGGCAGCACAGATTGTCAATGCTTTCTCCAAATTTGTTTACCATGAATCTTTTATCTCCTATCTGTTACTTGTTTCAGTCATTTTTGACTGTGACCATGCTGGGGTCACTGTCTTGAAGAATTTTAGTTGAAGGAATCGACCCCAGTACTAATTTATAAGTGCTGGTACTTACTCGATTGGTCTCATTTGCCAAACCACTAGGTTACAGGTATGTAAACACACCAACACTGGTTGTCGGGTGGTAGAAGGGGACAAACAAAGCTTCATACACACACACACACTCATAATATATATATATATATATATATATATATATACACACATAACATATTATGGTATAATTATAAACAGGGAAAATTTTAGCCATTTCTCGGCAGACTGAAAAAATGATGAACAACCTTAATCAATTTTCGAACCTTATTGAGTTCTCATCAGAGGCGTCCACAGATGTGCACACACACACACACACACACACACAATTTGTTTCTTTCAGTTTTTGTCTACTAATCCACTCACAAGACACTATATCTCATCATCATCATCATTATTATCATCGATTAACATCTATTTCAATGCTGGCATGGGTTGGACAGTTTGACTGTAACTGGTAAGCTAGAGAGCTGCACCAGATTCCAGTCTGATTTGGCAAGGTTTCTATGGCTGGATGCCCTTCCTAATGCCAACAACCTCCAACAGTGTAGTGGGTCCCTTTTACGTACTACTGGCATCAGCCATGACTATGATCTCACTTGGCTTGACAGGTCTACACAAACAGAGTATGTCACCAAAGGTCTTGGTCACCGTGAGGCCCAACAACCGAATGATGCTTTTTATATGCCACTGGCATGGGTGCAAGTCAGATGACACTGGCATCAGCCACAACTATGATTTCACTTGGCTTGACAGATCTTCTCAAGCATAGCATATTACCTAATGTTTGAAGGGTGCTTTTTACATGCCAGTTACATGACACTGGCATCGACCATGACTATGGTCTCATTTGGCTTGTCAGTTCTTCTCAAGCACAGCATCTCACCAAATGTCTCGGTCACTTGTCATTGCCTCCATGAGGTCCAACATTTGAAGATCATATTTTGACACGTCATCCCATGTCTTCCTGATCTAACTCTTCTACAAGTTCCCTCCACTGTTAGAGCACAGCACTTCTTCACACGGTTCTCCTCGTCCATATGCATCACATGACCATACTAACACCGTTGTCTCTCTTGCACACCACATCTGATGTCTCTTACGCACAACTTTTCTCTCTGTCGTGCATGCACACTGACATTACACATCCAGTGGAGCATACTAGCTACATTTCTTACAAGCTTACGTATGTTCTTGGCAATCACAGCCTGTGATTCACAGTCATGTAGCATGGCTGTTTGCACACAGGCATCATACAGTCTGCCTCTCACTCTGAAAGAGAGGTCCTTTTTTCTAGCAGAGACAGGAGCTTTTTGAACTTTGCCCAGCCTAATATTATTCTGTATATATGTATGTATATATATATATATATATATATATATATATATATATATATATCTTAAAAAATAGAGCTCAAAATCGATGCATTGAAGATACTTTATTGCAGCAACAATTATAATAGTAGAAACAGCCACAATAAGCCAAACCTATTCACGTTTCGATAGAGTATCCAGGATAAATAAACCACATCATAAAATGTCTCATAAAATATTATAACATATTATAACACATTACAAATTACAAATTATAAATTGCCGGATACTCCATCTCTTCAGGGTTAGGGTTAGGGTTATATATATATATATATATATCATCATCATCATCATCATCGTTTAATGTCCGCTTTCCATGCTAGCATGGGTTGGACTATATATATATATATATATTTGAAGTTCAAAACTTCAAACATCTTAGAGTGATAGTGAATGACTAACGTTCCCAGTCTTGTGACCAAGGTCCCCACATGGCCAAAACAGCAGCAATGACCAAATTCAGAACACTGTGGAAAGACAGAAATATCTCACTGAGCTCCAAAATTAGGTTAACAAGATCATTAGTGATCTCAATATTCCTGTATGTCTGTGAGACATGGACACTGAAAGAAGAACTCAAAAGAAGAATACAGGCTACAGAGATCAAATGTTTCAGGAGACTTAGGGAATATCATACAGAGATCGTGTCACAAATGAGGAAGTGAAAAGAAGTATACGACAGGCAATAGGATCCTATGAGGAACTTCTTACCAGAGTAAAGAAACGCAAGCTCAGGTGGTTTGGGCATATCACATGCTCATCAGGGATGGTCATAACAATCCTTCAGGGAACAGTCAAAGGGGACAGACACAGAGGCAGACAGAAAAAGAGGTGGGAAAACAACATCTGTGAGTGGATAGGTCTAAATTTGAGAGATGAGATATGAGAGACAGAAGACAGGCAGGTGGAGGGATCTGGTTGCAAGGTCATCAGTGGTGCCCCAATGGTCAGCCATATTAGGGGATATGTAATATAATATATATGATGGGCTTCTTTCAGTTTCTGTTTACCAAATCCACTCACAAGGCTATAGCAGAAGATATTTTCCCAAGATGCCATGCAGTGGAACTGAACCTGAAACACAGCCACGTCTGTGCTACAGATTTCTCATAGGTATTCTCTAAGAGTGATAGCAGCTGTGTATATGAGGGTATTAATCTTACTTTAATAAACATCACATACTCCCATGTGCTCTCCAGTGATACTGTTGATTTTTTTTAAAGCAAGATGTTTCTTGCTGTAGCTGTTCCATTGTAAAGTTTAATTAATTTGCAGTGAGCTTCATCCTAGTATTTTTTTAATCAGTTCATATATATGTAATAGAAGGGTTTTCATAGACTTTTCCATTGAATTGAAATAGATCTTGGTTTTGATACAGAGTCCAGGTAAAAGGAGAAGTGTACTTATGTCTTCTTAAAAAGCTTATTGGTGCTATATGGGTGGGATGGAGGATGCTGAAAAGTTCTTGGCTTTGAATAAAAGAAAATAGAGGAGGATCAGTTAATTATGATTTTATTCAACATATTCCCCTCTCAGATTCCTACACTTATTGCAACAGCCCTTCAGTTTTTCTAAGCCCTGTAAAAGAACTCAGAAGGTCAGGCCACCAACCAGGCCTTTCATGACACCCTTAAAGACAGGAATCTTTCAGAATCCCCTCATAGTGTTCATTTTGTCAGTGGTGTTGTTATTAATTTCAACCATGTGAAGTTCCATGTGGTGTAAGGTATATTTTTAAAAAATCTGATCTGAATTAAGCTACGTTGATAAGTGAAAGTTGTTTCTGGTGTTTCTTTTATTATAACTGAAGAAATAAACCAATAACTGAATTAAGCTGGAGGAGTTGTCTGTGTGTAAGAAGCTTGCTTCCTAACCACATGGTTCTGGGTTCAGTTCTTGGGCATGACAGCCAGGGCAAGTGTCTTCTATTATAGCTTTGAGCAGATCAAAGCCTTGTGAGTGGATTTGGTAGATGGAAACTGAAAGAAGCCTGTTGTCATCATCATCATCATCGTTTAACGTCCGCTTTCCATGCTAGCATGGGTTGGACGATTTGACTGAGGACTGGTGAAACCGGATGGCACCACCAGGCTCCAGTCTGATTTGGCAGAGTTTCTACAGCTGGATGCCCTTCCTAACGCCAACCACTCAGAGAGTGTAGTGGGTGCTTTTACGTGTCACCCGCACGAAAACGGCCACGCTCGAAATGGTGTCTTTTATGTGCCACCCGCACAAGCCAGTCCAGGGGCGCTGGCAACGATCTCGCTCGAAAATCCTACAGGAGCCAGTCAGGCGGTACTGGCAACGATCTTACTTGGCTTGCCGGGTCTTCTCACACACAGCACATTTCCAAAGGTCTCGGTCAGTAGTCATCGCCTCGGTGAGGCCCAATGTACGAAGGTCTTGCCTCACCACCTCAGCCCAGGTCTTCCTGGGCCTACCTCTTCCACGGGTTCCCTCAACTGTTAGGGTGTGGCACTTTTTCACGCAGCTATCCTCCTCCATTCTCACCACATGTCCATACCAGCGCAATCGTCTCTCTTGCACGCCACAACTGATGCTTCTAATGTTCAGCTTTTCTCTCAAGATACTTACACTCTGACGGGTATTCACATTGACATTACACATCCAACGGAGCATACTGGCTTCATTCCTTGCGAGCTTACGTATGTCCTCAGCAGTTACAGCCCATGTTTCACTGCCATGTAGCATGGTTGTTCGTACGCATGCGTCATACAGTCTGCCTTTTACTCTGAGTGAGAGTCCCTTTGTCGCCAGCAGGGGTAAGAGCTCTCTAAACTTTGCTCAGGCTATTCTTATTCTAGCAGCTACACTTTCAGCGCACCCACCCCCACTACTAACTTGGTCGCCCAGATAGCGGAAGCTATCGACTACCTCTAGTTTTTCACCCTGGAATGAGATAGAAGTTGTTTCCTGTTTGCTTACAGTCTTTATTGCACCTGAACATCTGCCACAAACAAAAACTAACTTGCTAGTTAACCTGCCTTTGATGTTGCTGCACCTCTTATGTGTCCATAGCTTGCACCGGGTACATCTTATAGAGTTACTACCTACTCCTTTTCTACATACTGAGCAGGGCCATCTACCTGAAGGGGTTTGTGTTTTATCTACCTTCCTACTTATTAGGATTTTGGTTTTAGCTAGGTTGACTCTAAGGCCCTTCAATTCTAGACCTTGCTTCCACACCTGAAACTTCTCCTCTAGTTCTGATAGTGACTCCGCAATTAGGGCAAGGTCATCAGCATAGAGGAGCTCCCAGGGGCAACCTGTCTTGAACTCCTCTGTGATTGCCTGGAGGACTATGATAAATAAGAGGGGGCTGAGGACGGAACCTTGGTGGACCCCTACCTCTACCCGGAATTCATTGCTGTACTCATTTCCAACCCTCACCTTACTGGCAGCATCTCTGTACATGGCTCGCACAGCTCTCACTAACCATTCTTCTATCCCAAGTTTCCTCATTGACCACCAGATAAGGGATCGGGGGACCCTGTCAAAGGCTTTCTCCATGTCAACGAAAGCCAGGTACAGAGGTTTATCCTTAGCTAGGTATTTCTCCTGCAACTGTCTCACTAGAAATAAGGCATCAGTAGTGCTTTTACCTGGCACAAACCCAAACTGCATCTCATCTAAATTGATTCGCTCCCTAATTAGTTGGGCTATGACCCTCTCTGTAACTTTCATAACCTGATCTAACAGCTTGATGCCTCTGTAATTATTTGTATCTAAAGCGTCACCTTTACCTTTGTAGCAGTTGACTATGATGCTGCTACACCAGTCATTGGGTATGACTCCTTCGTGTATCACCTGGTTCGTAATACGGGTGACTAGGCTATAGCCAACACTGCCAGATATTTTGAGCATCTCTGCAGTGATTCCTGATGGGCCGGGGGCTTTCCCGGTCTTCATACTCTTAATTGCTTTATCTACCCTGGTACTATCAACTCGGATAGCTGGTCCCTCTATTGGGTCGACATACGGCAGGCTCTCTTACTCCCATTCATTCTCTTTATTAAGCAATCTATCGTAGTGGCATCTCCAGACCTCTTTCTTTGCATCCTCATTTAATGCAAGCGTACCGTCATCCATGCGAACACATTTCTCTCCTACAACATCACTATTCTCTCTCCTACACTGTCTTGCAACACGAAATACCTCGAGTCTTTGGTCCTCACGGCGCAGAACATTGGCAAATCTTTCCTTATCTGCTTCCCCTCTGGCTAAATAAACCTGTCGCCTAGCCTCCCTTCTGGTACATTGGTACAATTCCCTGCTACCACCGTTCTTCCAGTCCTTCCAAGCCTGTTTCTTTTGTCTAATAGCCCTGTCTACCTCCTTGTTCCACCACCACGTTACTCTGGGTCGGGAGGGGACCTTACACCACCCACAAATCTGGTCGGTGGCTTTCAACAGGTTGTCCCGCAGAAATCTCCAATTGTCTTCCACGTTGTATGATGCTATATCCCCTTCTATTTCGTTAAATGCTTCAAGTAACTTGTCTCTAAGTCTCTGTCCGTTTGCAGGGTCTTTAAGCTTCCACACCCTTCTCATATATATATGTTGTTGGCACTCCATCACTTACGACGTCGAGGGTTCCAGTTGATCCAATCAACGGAACAGCCTGCTCGTGAAATTAACGTGCAAGTGGCTGAGCACTCCACAGACATGTGTACCCTTAACGTAGTTTTCGGGGATGTTCAGCGTGACACAGTGTGACAAAGCTGACCCTTTGAATTACAGGCACAACAGAAACAGGAAGTAAGAGTGAGAGAAAGTTGTGGTGAAAGGGTACAGCAGGGTTCGCCACCATTCCCTGCTGGAGCCTTGTGGAGCTTTAGGTATTTTCGTTCAATAAACACTCACAACGCCTGGTCTGGGAATTGAAACCACGATCTTATGACTGCGAGTCTGCTGCCCTAACCACTGGACCATTGCGCCCCTACTATATATATATAGTCGCTAAAACAATGATAATTACTATGGTATGTTCACACTGCTTGCATCTACTGTTTGAAACCCTCATCTTGTTCAAAATATCAGATGAATACCCTCCAGCTATCACATATTACATCTTGAATGTCTTGCCATCGATA
The DNA here is from genome assembly GCF_046866305.1 of Octopus bimaculoides. Taxonomy (NCBI): domain Eukaryota; kingdom Metazoa; phylum Mollusca; class Cephalopoda; order Octopoda; family Octopodidae; genus Octopus; species Octopus bimaculoides. The sequence continues at coordinate 8,007,370 of NC_142955.1, forward strand.
CACCAAAGTTTAGCATCATGCAGCTGACTTAGTATAAGCTTACAATATTATCAATCACCTTTCCATCAACCTTTTTGAATTAAAGATCTCTACAACAAATGGACATGCTTATAAAATAAGAAGGTTGATGCAGCCATCTTATTTTCAGAAAAATTCTTTAATGCTCAGAGTTGTCAAAGCATGGAATAATCTACCAACATTGGTTGTTAACTGTCAGGACACTGCATTATTCAAATGATCTATGCTTCCCAAAATTTGCCAACACTACCTTCGATGAGCCTATCCACTCTTTTCTTTTTTATAGCTCTTTTACTCTTCGTTTTTCTAACATTAAGTAAAATGTGATTGCACTTTGGGCTTTCATTGCTGTTTTTCTATACTTGACTTAGTGCTACTTTCTGTTTTCTGACTAGTTTTAGTGCACCTGATCACTGCATACGTTATTACTATTATTATTATCATCTTCTTGACTTGGAATTAAGCTTATTCCTGATAGACTTTATGTGGGTAGTAGGTTATTCCCTGTAACCTTAGATATTCACACAATTTCAATAAGACCTCAAGTGCTCAAAACCTTTCTGATTATCTTCCCTGTTCCTAAAAAGCAAACTTTCCACAGAAGCTATACAGAATACTCCATTCCAATCTCCTTTATAAATTTGTCTGTTGTCACAATCATCACAGGCACAATCTTTACAGATTTCATATTCCAAATCTTTGCAATCTCAAATGTTAAGGGGTTATAGTTTTTCAACTTTTTATCTGCTTTCTTCACAATCCTGGTAGCAAACAGACATGATGGATCAATCAATCAATATGCAAATTCTATTAGGCCCAGGAAGACCTGGGCTGAGGTGGTGAGGCAAGACCTTCGTACATTGGGCCTCACCGAGGCGATGACTACGGACCGAGACCTTTGGAAATGGGCTGTGCGTGAGAAGACCCGGCAAGCCAAGTAAGATCGTTGCCAGTGCCCCTGGACTGGTTCTTGTGCGGGTGGCACATGAGATGCACCATTTTGAGCGTGGCCGTTGCCAGTACCGCCTGACTGGCTCCTGTAGGATTTTCGAGCGAGATCGTTGCCAGTGCCCCTGGACTGGCTTGTGCGGGTGGCACATAAAAGACACCATTTCGAGCGTGGCCGTTTTCGTGCGGGTGACACGTAAAAGCACCCACTACACTCTCTGAGTGGTTGGCGTTAGGAAGGGCATCCAGCTGTAGAAACTCTGCCAAATCAGACTGGAGCCTGGTGTTGCCATCCGGTTTCACCAGTCCTCAGTCAAATCGTCCAACCCATGCTAGCATGGAAAGCGGACGTTAAACGATGATGATGATGATGATGATCCATTTGAATGGGAAAACCCCACAATATCTTGCATATTTCTGACTCAAATACTAGTTCTACCCATTGATTTTACCATGTACTTCTCTTTTCAAGCACCTATTTTTACAAAGCATCCAGTGTAAAACTTTCGCAACTGGTACTTATTCTATTGGTTTCATTTGCCAAACCACTAAGTAACAGGGATGTAAACAACACTGGTTGTTAAGTAGTAGGAAACATACACACACACACACACACACACACACACACACACACACACACATCCTGCAACAATATGTGCCATTGTTTCATCCCAAATTATACATTTTGCTGATACTTTTTTCTCATACACATATTTTCTGAAGTTGTTTGTTGGCAATGCTTGACCCTGAGCTGCTGTAAGGTTCTTTGTTTCTTTTTTCAGTTGTTTCTTTTTCAACCAAGTTCCGGATTTTCTTCCATGTGAATCCTCAGTGGTTTTCCAAAACTGACTGTGTAAAGGTTTCTCATCAATCTGCTCAACCTATTCTCTTTGAACTTTATTTTCGTCTGATTTGCTTTTTCGGGCTTGATCATTTGTTCTTTATTTGCTGCCTTCATTAACTTTTCTTTGTTGTTCTGCAAACAATCAATGATTTATTATTATTATAATTTTTTTATATACTATCAGGGTCGATTTTGCCCTTAATCCTTTCAGGGTTGATAAAATAAGTACCAGTTAAGTACTGGGGTCGATGTAATTGATCTATCCCCTCCCCCATAATTTCAGGCCTTGTGCCTATAGTGGAAAGGATTACTATTATGGTTTATATAATTATAATAAGTGCAGTAGTTGAATGCTTACACATACATGCATCATACGAAATAAGTAAAAGGTACAGTACGCAATCTATGTGGAGTAACCCAGGAAATACTAACATGTATACAACCAAAAAGCTTAGCTATTATTCACAAGCTAATTGTTTTAAAAGCCTATGTCATCATGTGCCAATATAGACATCTTCTTAGTCCTCCCACCTTTGTCACAGATGTGACAACTGGAGAGTAAGGGGGCTGTACCAGTACTCAATTGGTACTCATTTTCAGCTGAGTTGACTGGGACATCAAGAAAGAATGCTTTGCTCAAGGAAATGACATGCTGCTTGGTCCAGGATCAAACTTAAACCCATAAGTATCACCTAGCCACTAGGCCATTGATAAAAGTGATGTTTACTGCATAAGCAGTCATCCATGTAAGTACTAAGCTTGACATAACCTCAGTGATCAATTGAGAACCAATCCTTTCAATGTGATGTGACTGTAGCCATGTATACAGTAGCAGCCATAATATAAGGATCAGTAAGGACAAGTGTATTGAAATAGTTATTATAGTTGATTAACAACATGTTGAGACTAGATATTTTACACATATTTAGACATATCTAATATCTGTCTTTCATGAAAATTTTAAGTGAATGAAATGAATATTTCATAAGTTATGAGGAAATAAACAAGAAATCTTCCAGGTTGCAACGGCCATAAGTTAAGGGTCACTTAGAAAAAAAAATGAACTACTAACCGAGGTATTTGTTGCTTAGAAGACTGTTAATGGGCTAACAGTTACTTCTTATGATCTTACATTAATGAAACATTCAACTGTCAACATGGCGGCTTGTGAGAGACAACCGGTGTCCTGTGATGAAAAATAAAGGATTGTGTGCCTTCACGAAAAGGGCAAGTCAAATTCTATGATAGCAACTACGGTAGGAAGGTCTAGAAGTGTTGGGCAACGAATTGTAGTTCGTTTTAAATCATCAGGATTGACAGATGCTGAACCCCAAACTGGTAGACCTCGTAAAACTTTACCAAGACAGGATCGTATTATGATTAGAATGTCACTGAAGAATAGGTTTAAGTGAGCTGCTGAGATATTCCATGAGTTTAGCTCCACCTCCGATGTCAACATATGCCGAACAGTTTCTTGGAAGTTATGAGGTTCTGGGTTGCTTGCTCGGGCACCTGCAAAGAAACCTTTGATTTCCAAGAAGAACTGAAGAGCTTATCTTCATTTCACTCACAAACATGTTGTTTGGACAGAAGAACAGTGGTTCATTTTAGTGATGAATCAAAGTTTAATGTAATTGGTTCTGATGACAGGATGTACATCCAACAAAGAAGTGACAAAAGGTTATCTTGTGCATGTGTGAAGAAGACTGTGAAATATGGAGGAGGTAGTGTAATGATATAGGGAGTGATCTCTGCTGCTGGTCCTGGGTCCAATTACTCACCTACAAAGGACTGTCAATGCTGAAATCTACAAGCTGTTTCTTGGACAACATGCCCTTCCACATCTCTGATCCTCATCAGTTCAAACTCCTATCTTCGTGCAGGATAACGCTCCCTATAACACTGTGAAGAGAGTCGGAGATTTTTTTGAGTGATGAAGGGATTGATCTCATGGACTGGTCACCTCAGAGTCCTGATCTCAACCCTATAGAAAACGTTTGGAAGATTATTGGAGATGGGACACGAAGGAGAAATTCAAAGAACCAAGATGAACTCTGGGAATTATTGAAAAATGAATGGAACAATATTACCTTGTCATTTTGCAAGAAATTAATTCAGTCTTGTGGTGGTAACAGATACCAGGAGGCCATTGATAGTAAAGGGATATTCACAAAATATTAATAGTAAGGGTTTCTTTTTTGTTCTTGTTCTATTTTTGATTATTATTCTAAGTGACCCTTAACTTTTGGCTGTTGCAGTTTGGAAGATTATTTTTTTATTTCCTCATAGCTTACAAAATATTCATTCTATTCACTTAAAATTTTCTCAAAAGATAAATATTAGATATATTTAAATATGTGTAGAATATCTAGTCTCAACATTTTGTTAATCTTCTATAATAAATATTTCAATACACTTGTTCTTACTGACCCTTATATTATGGCTGCTACTGCATACAACATGCAAAAAAGTTACTCCTCATTGTCACTGCAATACACCAAAAAAATTCAATACAGAAACATGACACTGCACATATTTGAGAACTACACTTGGTGGTGCAGCAAAAAGCATGCAGTAAAAAAACCCAACTCATAAATGATGATGATAATAATAATAATAAAGCTCTAGAAATAGAGATAACTCAAATATGAAGCCTAAAAACAGTAACAATCCCCATAATAATAGGTGTATTAGGTATGATAAAAAAACATACTGACAAATACATAACCAAAGCACCATAGCTTACGAATGTATATATCATACAGAAAATAGCACTACTAGGCACAGTGCACATCCTATGTAAAGCACTTTCAATACAGTGAAAATAAGAGCACCACAACAAATCTCTGCACATGCTCAAGGTACTCAGAGCTGTGCTCGGTAGTGCAGTGAAAGTACGTGATAAAAATAAGACTACTGACTAATAATAATAATAATAATAATAATAATAATAAGAATAATAATAAATGCCACAGAACTATTGTTGATGCATGTGAAGAAGCCTGGCATCATCAAAACTAATAAATGTGTTATGAAAGAGAAATTTAAATAAGAAAGAAAGCATGTAAAAAGAAATGACATGGAAAGATGGGCAGTTTGCAAGAGATATGAGTGCAAAGGCTGATACAGAGAGTCAGTGGTTATGGATGCTGGGAGATAGAAACAGAATCACTTATGTGTGCGATTCAAGAAAAAGCATTGAGGACTACCTACATGAAGTGCAGAATTGGTTGAAACAAATGAGAGTGACAAATTCAGAATGTGTGGTGAGAGCAGTGAAACAGTGTGGCACATCGTAAATACTTGAAATTGGTACCACAGGAATACAAAAGGTGACATGATAATGTGGCAAGAATGATCCATCAAGAGCTTTGTGGAAGTTATGAAAAATGAAAGATGTGGTATGACCAAATCCCAGAAAGAGTAACTGAGAGCAAGGATTTCAAAATCCTGTGGGCTGCAATGATTCACTGTGACTAAACATTGGAAACCTAGCATTGTTGTAGTGAACAGACAAGAAGAAACATGTCTGATAATTCATATACCATATCCTGGTGACAACAGGATTGAAGAAAAAGAAGAAATGTGAACAAATATAAAGAATTGGAGTGGAAAATATGCAGGTTGTGGGCAATGAGTGGACATGATACCAATAGTGATTGGTGTGTTTGGAAGTATCAGGACCCAACTACTAATGTGGCTCAAAAAGATTAGAACAAATATAGAGATTGAAGACATTTCTTTTTTTTAATTGCCGTTGGAAAAAGACAAGAATGAAATTCAAAGAGACCATAGTAAACAGGTTGAAGAGAAACCTTTGCATAGTCAGTTTTGAAAGGCCACTGAGGATGTATGTGGAACAAAATCCTGGCTTTGGTTAGGAAAAGAGCAACAAAGAGTCTTACTAGAGTAGCTCAAGCGATAGAAACAACCAGCTTGAGAAAATGTGTGTATGGGGAGAAGGTGTCAGAAAAATGTAATCTGTGGAATTTAGAATGAGACAGTGATGCACATTGATGCAGAAAGTCCCAAGTTGTCCCAAGAAGAATATAAGAAATGGAGGAATGACCAAGTTGTGAAAGTCTTACATGGGAAACTTTGTCAGAAATGGGGATTTGAAGCTGGAGGTGCATGGTATGAACATCAGGTCAAAAGACTTCTGGAGTCAGAGAGTTGCAAAATTTTATGGGATCTTCTTATTCAAATTGTAAAGAAGCTAGAAAATAATAAACCAGATATAACGATGATAAGGGAAAGTGAAGTTGCTTACTAATTGATCTATCATGTCTGTTTGATGCCAGGGTTGTGAAGAAAGAAAATGAAAAATTTAAAATGTACAATCACTTCACATTTGAAATTGCAAAAAATTTGGAGTATGAAAAGTGTAAAGGTTGTACCTGTAATAATTGATGCATTGAAAACTATGGATAAAGATATAGACAAATGGTTGACTGAGAATGGAATAGAATGCCCTGTAGAGCTTCTGCAGAAAGTTTGCCTCTTAGGAACAGAAATGACTAACAAAAGGGTTTTAAGCCTTTGAAAGAACATCAGAAGCTTCTGAATACTTAAGGTTACAGGTAATAACCTGCTAGCCACATACATTCTACTAGGAATAAGTATGAACCTGAGTCAAATCAATAACGACAACAACAACAATGATAATAATAAATCATATCATAGCAGCCCAAGATCAATGCCTGCCTACAAGAAGCTACCAGGCCAAAGTCTTAAAGAATGGCAGTAGCCCAACATGTCATGTATGCAAACAACAAAATGAAACCATTGATCATGTTGTCTCCATGTGCAGTCTTCTTGTCCCTACAAAGTATCTCAACAGGCATGAGAGAGCAGTACAGTATATTCACTGGGTAATTTGCAAAGACTTGGGTCTGCCCCATGATAAAAACTGGTGGGCGTACAAACCACTGCCAGTGCTTGAAAATGACTACATCTCACTCTTTTGGAACTTCCCCATTCAAACTGACAGAAAGTTAAATGCAAATAGGCCAGACATGGTATTGAAAGACTTCAGACAAAAATCATGCCTCCTCATTGATATGACTGTCCCAATCAACATAAATATATCTGTCAAGACCTATCGAAAACTGAGCAAGTAGAAATATCTCGAAATAGAAATTGGCAAAACATTGAACCTCAAGACTAGAACAATACCTGTTGTCATAGGTGAATTAGGAATGATAGCAAAAGGGGCTGATTGCTACCTAGCTCAGATACCAGGAAATCCACAAATGGAAGAAATTCAAAAATTAGTGCTCATGAAAACTGCCCCTATCCTATGTAAAATATTGTCTATGTAATCCCCCAAATATTCTAATCCGTAAACAATGTCAAAATACTTTTAAATGTACATAACAGTAAACACCTTTTATTGTCATCTTAACATCAGACTATAATCTTATAATCAAATTACTTTTAAAGCAAACTTCTAATTTACTTGTTTTGACAGACATTATGCAAAACCAAATATATGGCATCCTAGTCATAACACCAACTTGAAATTCTAACTTGTTGTCTCTTGAGGTCTCTGGGTGAGACTTGGAGTCAACTTGTACAAATAAAAAGCAAAAGCCAAACATATAATAATAATAATAATAATAATAATAATAATAATAATAATAATAAATAACAACAACAACAACAATACTTTCTACTGTAGGCATTTGCGTAAAGTCTGAAATCTTGTGGGGAGGAGCTCATTGATCACATCAACCCCAGTGCTAAACTAGTACCATTTCCATGACCCCTCAGCAGAATTTTGACTTAAAGATGGATGAAATACTTCTAAGAATTTTGTCTAGTATTCTAATGATTCTGCAAGCTTGCGACCTTAATGATAATAATAATAGTAATAGTAATAATGATAACCACAAGGACAATGATAATATTAATGATGATGATGATGGTGCTAATAATAACAACAACAACAGCAACAATAATAATAATAATAATAATAATAATAATAATAATAATAATACTAGTAGTAATATTAATAATAATAATAATAATAATAATAATAATAATAAAAATAGTAATAATAATAATAATAATAATTAAAAAAATAGTAATAATAATAATAATAATAAAAATAGTAATAATAATAATAATAATAATAATAATAAAAATAGTAATAATAATAATAATAATAATAATAATAAAAAATAGTAATAATAATAATAATAATAATAATAATAATAATAATAATAAAAATAGTAATAATAATAATAATAATAAAAATAGTAATAATAATAATAATACTGATAATAATAATAATGATAATAATAACAATGATGATGATGATGATGATAATAATAATAGTAATAACAATTGTTTTCATAGCCAAGAAAACAACTCTATATAATTGAGTGTCTTGCTCCTGGGATGCATTTATCCTTATATAAAGAGAATGGACAAGGGATGTGTAAGTGTTGATGTTAGTGATGTTGTTGTTGGTAGTGGTAGTGGTGATGCTGCTTCTGATGATAAGGATGATGGTGATGATATAGATAGTGGAGATGGGATATTGATGATGATGATGATGAAAGTGATGCTGATGAATATGGTGGAGACAGTGATTGTGCTACTGATGGTGATGATGATGATGATGATGATGATGATGTTAATAACAATGAAGGCAACAGTGCATTTGTTGCTGGTAACGATACTAATGAAATCTATTGTAGCTATGATGGTGATGGGAAATGCTGACAGATGATGGTGATGATGATGTGGCTAGTTGTGATGCTGATGATGACAATGATGATGTTGATGATGATGGCTATGATGACAACAGTGGACACCACTGCCACTACCAGCACTACTGCCATCCACAACAACAAAGTCCCCAAAGGAAAGAATTGATTTATAAACCAGAAGCCACAATGGTTTAAAATGGACAATTTTCATTGGAATATCGAATACAAAAAAAAAAATTAAATAAATAAAAATAGATAAATAAATAAATTATAAAAGGAAAATAGATAACATTCTTCCACAACACACCACCCCTAACCATGTCTACTGCTATCACCACCTCTTGCCCTTACCTTTCTTCTGTAAAAACCTATTTTCATTTCTTCTTCTTCTTCTTCTTCTTCTTCTTTGTTCTTTCCTCTGTAACTGCTTGCCCATCCCCCTTCACCCTCGCACCACCTCCTCCTCTTTCTTCATCTTCTGACTTGTCATTCCAATTTCCCCTCAGACATTATGAGTGATATTGCATGGTTATTGAAATGTTTCTTTCTGTTCAGGCTCACCACCATCACCACCACTGCCACCACCACCATTTTCATCATCATTGCCATCATCACTAACATCTTCATCATCATTATTATAATTGTTGTTGCTGTCGATGTTATTATCATCACCACCACAACAAACATTACTGCCATCACCTTTTCCACTGCTCCACCACTAACCCCAACCATCATCCTTCTTATATTCACTTTTCTATGCTTGCATGGGTCAGACAGAATTTACTAAGGTAGATTTTCTATGGGTGGACATCCTTCCTGTTGCTAATCCCAACCTATTACCAAATAAGGTAATATTTTCCCATGGCCAGGCTTGTTTTAACATAAGATTGAAAATGAGTCACACTGCTTGTATGGCACTAAAGCTCAATTGCGACCATCCCATGATGTGAAGACAAGAAGGCTCAAACATACACTCTTCTACAAGCACATAGGTATGCATAAATATAATAGGCTTCTTTGCAGTTTCTGTCAACCAAATCCACTCATAAGCCTTTGGTCAGTTTGGGACTACAGTAAAAGACATTTACTTGAGATGCTATGCTGCAGGATTGAACCTAAAACCATGTGGTTAAGAAGCAAACTGTGGCCATGCTGGGGCACCGCATTGAAGAATTTTGGTCGAATGAATTGACCCTAGTACTTTTTTTTCTAAGCCTGACACTTATTCCATCAATCTCTTTTGCTGAACCACCAAGTTATGGGAATGTAAACACATCACCACCAGTTGTCAAGTGGTGGTGGAGGAACAAACACAAAGACACATACATACATACATATATATATATATATATATATATATATACACACACACACACACAATGGGCTTCTTTCAGTTTCTGTTTACCAAATCCACTCATAAGGATTCAGTCAGCCCAAAACTATAGTAGAAGATACTTGACCAAGATGGTACGCAGTGGGACTGGACTTGGAACCGTGTGGTTGGGAAGCAAGCTTCTTACCACACAACCACGCCTTTATTTATTTATTTATATTTATATATATATATATATATATATATATATATATATATATATATATATATATATATATATATATATATATATATATATATATATATATATATATATATATATATATATATATATATATATATATATATATATATATATATATATATATATATATATATATATATATATATATATATATATATATATATATATATATATATATATATAATTATTATGAGATCTGGTAATTAGTCATATATTAATATATTAATTAATATCGATTAATTATCAGGGGGCCAGCACATTTTAAGAATCAAAGAGATTCAGAAATATTATCTGCAATCTCAGGGGATTAAGGTACATTTTAAAAAATAACGTCGACCACTAGCGTGGACAATTAATGCGCTAGAAATAGATCACATCTTGTGTCTATTAAGACCTAAAAGGTTCTCAACATGAAATATAGCAGCATACCAAAAACGTGAGCGGGCAAGACATTTAAAATCACCTAAAAAAATCATTATTAAACAGGAACCAGGTTTCTATTTCTAGCGCATTAATTGTCCACGTTAGTGGTCGACGTTATTTTTTAAAATGTACCTTAATCCCCTGAGATTGCAGATAATATTTCTGAATCTCTTTGATTCTTTAAATGTGCTGGCCCCCTGATAATTAATCGATATTAATTAATATATTAATATATGACTAATTACCAGATCTTATAATAATATTTACCCATTACTCATGTTCTCATACTGAATATATTCGACGCAGTAAATATTTTCTGCGGATATATTCCTGGAATTAGCGCGCCAAAACGAAGACTTTTGAATTTTACCATTAAGCTGTAATTAGCAGAACCATATGCACGCGCACCCATGGCGGTGGGCAACTATGTATACGATTCTGATAATTGCTGTCACATTACAAATCAGGCTGATGAGGAATAGACAAATGGTAAGAATTTGTTAAATCCGAAACCTGGTTCCTGTTTAATAATGATTTTTTTAGGTGATTTTAAATGTCTTAATAGACACAAGATGTGATCTATTTCTAGCGCATTAATTGTCCACGTTAGTGGTCGACGTTATATATATATATATATATATATATATATATCAAACAATAAGCAACACGGATTTCAAAAGTGATTGCAGTACGCACGTTTCATGCTACTTCAATTTATTTAAGTAATGTGAGCATTACCTTAAATGCAATATGAAGAGCAATCTTCAGCTGCACGAAAATGCAGAAAAAAGACATATTATAAATGTGGCAACATATTAAATCCAAGTGGGAGAGAGCATATATAAAATCCAAATGTGAGGAAGAATATATATTCTTCCTCACATTTGGATTTTATGTATGCTCTCTCCCACTTGGATTTAATATGTTGCCACATTTATAATATGTCTTTTTTCTGCATTTTCGTGCAGCTGAAGATTGCTCTTCATATTGCATTTAAGGTAATGCTCACATTACTTAAATAAATTGAAGTAGCATGAAACGTGCGTACTGCAATCACTTTTGAAATAGGTGTTGCTTATTGTTTGATTTTAATCACCCATCCTTTTGGGATGCGATATTCGGGTGCCTTCGCATAAGTACCATATTCAAGCCTTGAATCTATATCTAAACAGTATATATATATATATATATATATATATATATATATATATATATATATATATATATATATGTATATATAAAAACAAAAGTAAATGAGTATATGCATATATACGTACAGGTATGTGCATACCGACATCCACCTGTATGTATAGGTGCATATCTGGGTACAGGACATTGCAAACAAACGTAGACGAGAACACACGAGCCACATAGAGAACATTCTACTTCATCAGCTACCCACGTTTTAACACCGGCGTTTCGACGAGCTTCGGGCAGGACGCAACGTTAAAACGGCTCGTCCCATGGATCGCAGATTAAATCTGTATACGCAAATTAAATCTAGCCATGGAGGAATGTAGTGGCGGACAAAAAACAAGACAGGAAAACAAACAGAAAAGGCTTTACGGCCAGACGAGAAAAATTATGTGTGTATGAACGCGATGAGGCACGGAACCGAGAGAGACAAAGTGGTGGCGTGTGTTACTTGGCGAAAGCCAAGGAAGGAAAGGATTATTGACCGGAAGCATGTGACCATGCCGGTGTAAAGGGAAGAGAGAGAGTGGTAGAGGGAGGAAGTAGAAGAATGGTGAGCAACGAGAGGAAAAAGAGGAAATACGAGGGGGAAAAAAGAGATACGTAGTAGTAACAGAGGAAGAACAAGAGGGGTAAGGCGAGATACGTAGTAGTACAGAGGAAGAACGAGGGGGGGGGGAAGAGAAAGAGATAGAGTAGCGTCGGAGGATAAGTTTACGAAAACTACTTACAATTTTTGTGAGACGCTGCGTTCAATCATGTAAAAACAAAAGTAAATGAGTATATGCATATATACGTACAGGTATGTGCATACCGACATCCACCTGTATGTATAGGTGCATATCTGGGTACAGGACATTGCAAACAAACGTAGACGAGAACACACGAGCCACATAGAGAACATTCTACTTCATCAGCTACCCACGTTTTAACACCGGCGTTTCGACGAGCATAAAGAATAAAAAGTTTTTAATTTCTACAACAATGCACTATAATACAAAAAATGGACTATATACCTGTTGTAATTTAGTTATCTGTAGTCCGATGATATTTCGGAATACAATTCCTTCTTCAGATATTCTTAAATGGAGTCTCTGCTATAAACTGTTTTCCAACGGTTTTCTTTTTTTTTTGGAAGCGTCTCAGTAGTGGTCTCACGAAGCTCCTTCCAGAATTCCTCATGAGAAGTGCGTGAGGTCGGCTATGTTTCAATCTCGTGTGTGTTGGTACATCTGTAGCGCTGCTCCTAAGTCATGTGTTATACGTGCAGCTTTTTTCTTTTCCCCCTTCTTTTATTTTCCTCTTTTTTTTTGTTATAAACAATACATGGGCATGTTATAAAGAATGAACGTACACACATCGAGATGTAGCTAAATATTATATCGACTACCAGCCTCCAGACTGTTGTTAATTTGGGGTCCTAGTCTGTGTATGAGTAAAGCTTCCTTAATTCTTAAATTACCCAAATTTCTTTCATTGGCCTCACTTGTGACTGTTATGCTTTTGTCAGTGTTCCGGCATCTGTCTAGATGTTTTCTAAAGGAGGAGGCTCTCGTGTTCAGATGTTCTTTGATGCGGATGTGTAATGGTCTTGTTGTGCTACCTGCATGGAACTTGTTTTTCTGAAAAAAAGAAAAGCTGTTGGAAAACAGTTTATAGCAGAGATTCCATCTAAGAATGTCTAAAGAAGGAATTGCATTCCGAAATATCATTGGACTATAGATAACTAAATTACAACAGGTATATAGTCTATTGTTTGTATTGTAGTGCATTGTTGTACCATTCAAAACTTTTTATTCTTTACTAACAATACACAATGCTTCAAGCGAACTACAATACTCTCCTATATATATATATATATATATATATATATATATATATATATATATATATATATATATATATATATATATACATATATTAATGTGAGTGTGTGTGGTGATGTATGTGCGTTTAGCCCAAAAAGGCTCTGAAATGGTGCTTCCTCTAGAAAAATGAATTTGATTTTCAAAATCTGTGTCTCACAGACAATGCCATTTGTAAATAATAATCTTCTAGTGTTTACTTTCATTTCATGATACAGTTTATCATGCACAAAATGCTTAACTTCCAAATCCTGTTTTCTGATATGGTAAAAATGATTAAACTTTAAACCTCTGTAACATTTTTCTAAAGCTTTACTGAAATAAATGAATTACAAACTTGGATTCATCATGGAAAAGTATATCAATTTGAACATTTTCACTTGATTTTAAAATTTCAAAGTTTGTTACAGCGACAGAAAAAAATTGTCTTTCTGTCTCTCATGGTAAACTTTTTCACTTTCTATAAAAAGATATGCTCTCGCTGAGTATGTGTGTGCATGTGTTTGTCAGTGTGTATGTATGCATGTGATTTGAAAAAAGGTAAGTAAAAGATAATTTATTTTAATAGCATAATTTTCTGTTAGTAAATATATTTTTTCTTACGTATACCCCCACCCATATGGACTTGTTTGATGTGGGGTGGGGTTAAAGATTTAAATAACAAATGTTTTTGTTGTTGCTTCAATCTCAGCAATAGACTACTGCATTATCATGCCATAAAATAAGGGAGAGGAAATATTGGAAAACATCAATACATGTCAGAGTGACAAAGAAACGTGGAAGGTATCAGGTGGTCTTGAGATGTGCTAAAAACAACAGTTAAATCTCCCTTAAATCACCTTATCATCTTCAGATTATTTGAAATTATAAACAGAAACAAATTGCAGCTTCTTCAGTGCCACAATTTAAGTTGAAAGAGAGTCAGAGTTGCTTATAGCTACAAATCTTAGACTAAGTTACAATAGAAACATGTCATGTCTCTGGTAAATTGATGAGGATTTTCATCAATGCTATTGGGGCTAAAGTAATTGAAGTGGTACACTAGTTAAGTGGTCTCTAAATTGTGGAACTTTTCTTTGGCAATGTCTTGTGCACTGTTGGAATATTAATGGCATCACTTTCTGAATTTGCATATATGGAAATGAAAATTAATGAAATTAATATTTCAAAACATGAAGAAAATTTCAGTAATTTATATGCCCCAGCCCCATACACACACAAGTACACATATATGCAAGCAGAAATACACAAGTGTATACATATATACATACATACACAAATACCTACCTACTTACCTACCTACCTACCTTCTTTCCTTCCTTCCTTCATTCATTCATTCATTCTTTCCTTCTTTCTTTCTTTCTTTCTTAAGTCTTTTACATTTTCAGTTGTTAGACTATGGCCATGCTTGGCACCACTGAGAAGAGTTTAGGTGGACACATCAAATGCAGTACTTAATTTTTTTATTGTGTTGGTCACTTTTTGACAAACTGCTAAGTTATGCAGTCATAAACAAACACTTGTTGCCATGCGATAGTGGACTACAAACACTAAACAAAGGTGCACACACACGTACACACACGCACACACACACACACGTATACACACGTATATATGAATGAGTGGATAGTTGAAAGAAAAAGACACTCAATATATTTAGTAGGAGTTATATGAATTATTCAAAGCAGTTTTATTTGGCTTCCTGTGTCTTGGTTTCTTGAATCTCTAAGAGAAACCCATCTCTTTCGAGCTTAGATTACTGAATGGAGAAACATAGGAAGTGTAAAATAGCTACTGGAAAACAGGCCTGCTATTGGTCAAGGTGGGTCACATGGTGTTGTCAGAGTAAAATTGGTTGTTCACTGATGGAAGTTCTTTTAGAAAGGGAAATTTCTTTCACTGCATGGATAGGAAGCTGGTGGCACCTAAGTGTCAGGGTGCAGAAGAAGTAAGACTGGTGATTGTGTATGTGTGTGTATGTGTGTAAATATATATATAGTAGATGTATGAATTCATAGATGTGGGTGTGTTATTGTTTGTATGAGCATGTGTGTGTATGTGCGTATATCTGCTTTTGTTATGTGGGTGGGTGTGATGTATACTAGTGTAGTTTCATGTATGTGAGTGTGTGTGTGTGCGTATACGCACGTGCATGTGTGTGGGCATGTGTGAATGTGTGTGGGTGTCAACATAGATGCTTGTGTGTGTGTGTGTGTTTATTTATGTTTGCATGCCATGTATATGGAAGTGAAATTGAGGGGTCGTGGTGGATGCATAAGCAGTGGTGGTTGGGGAATCCTGTCCTTGTTTGTGGAGCAGCCAATGCTGAGGAGCATCTGATGTTAAGATGGTATATCTGGGTTTCCAGCAGCCAATGGTTTGATGTTCACCAGGAGAGAGAGGTTGGGAAGAGACGGCGACATGGTACATTCTAGAAAATTTGAGATTTCTTCAGCAGAGACATTTCTTATTCCAATGAAGTACAAAACTCTAATCTCCTTTGACGTAGGATCCTCTGACTTCTACATGCTTGTCGTAGCATTCCGGCCACTTCATGGATGTCCTTCAAAGAGAAGGTGTCCAGGATCCTTGTCACAGCCTCCTTCAATGTCTTCAAAATGATTGTCCCTGAGGTTTTCCTTCAGCTTGGGGAACAACAAATAGTCACAAGGAGCAAGGTCAGGACTGTAAGGTGGGGTCAGGGACAGTTTTAATGCCCATCTCAGTCAAGTAGTTGATTACCATGATGGAATTATGGACTGGTGCATTGTCATGGTGCAGGTGCTACCGACCTGAATGGTGGAGCTCTGGCCTTTTGTTATGAAATCTCCTCCTGAACTCCTTCAAAACCACCACTAAGTACTCTTTATTGATCATCTGGGCAGAGGGTAACCAGTGGATCTAGATGATACCCTTGCTGTTAAGAAAAAGAAACCACCACTGGACTTGCTTTTCCTGGCCTTCTTGGGATTGGGGGAGCCATGATTCTTCCATTGGGCACTCTGTCTCTTGGTCTCTGAATCATAACAGTAGATCCAGCATTTGTCGTAGGTCACCAGAGATCCAAGAACTTTGACTGGAGGTAACAACCTCAACTATCTCTCTCTTGTCACCATCATGTCTTTCTTTCTGTTCATCACAGAGCACCCTGGCAAAAAAAAACTTTACACAAATTTTGCACATGTTCAGATCTTCATGAATAATTAATTCTGTGTACAGTTGTCCCACCAACTCAACATTGTATATGTATTGTCATTACAGATGAATGATGGTTTTCATCCAGAAAATTGTGAATTTTCTCAACCAGTTCTCATTATCTCTCACCTCCTCTCTATCATTCTTGAACCTCTTGTATCAGCAAGAAACAGATGCTCGGCTCATACAAATTAATCTATTTCATAGTTTCTGTAGTGTTTTAGTTCAGTTTAACACAAATCTCTATTTTATAGTGGGTTTCCAAATTGTCTTCACATCCTGTCTGCATTCTGGGAACTTGTCAGCTGTGACAAGCAATGTTTTGTTGGGTGGGTTCAAAGTACTGTTACAACCATCTCCTTCAATCTGGAAGTGAAATTACAATCATCTAGGAGAGTTATAAATGTCTCTCCTGAAAAGATATCTCAGAACCTGGAGAAGGAAGCAGTATAACAGTCATAATCTTCGTCAACCTCATCATTGAACATCCATCTTTGATGCTGGAATGGGTTGGACTGTATGATAAGATTTGGGAAGTTAGAAGACCAAGTTCTGTTTTGAAGCAGCTATTTTAGTAAGGTTGTTATGAATGGATGCTCTTCTAAATGGCAACCACTTTCAGAGGGCACTAGGTACTTTTGTTTGTGGCACAGTACTAGCTATATTACCTTGCAACTTGCAAGTTTAAGATGCCTAAAGAGAGCCTTCTGAAAAAAACAATGGGGTGGGGGGAGAGAGAGAAGACTTGGGGCATGGTGATGAGAGGGAGTAAAGTCTAATAAGTGGAACTGATTTATTGTTGTGTGAGGAAAGTAGTGAAAAGAGAAACAGAGTGGAAACTGTGAGAGAAGGGAATACCATGAAAAGAGAAGAGATCAGTTATAGCGGTTGCTGAGAAAGAGAGAGACAGTCAAGGTTGAAAAGTTGCCAAAGTTGTTCAAGACATTTGTGAGAAGACACTGTCACTGAAAGAACAGCACAGAAATGCTTTCCATACTTTTTGTCTTCACAAACTCTTTGCATTCTGGCTGATCTGTTCAGAGAATCAATTGAACGAGCTCAGCCATAAAGATTTGCACCAATCCACTAGGGAATTGGCCCAGCATATGGGATGTTCCTACGATATTGTCACCCATCTCCTTCACTGAATGGGCAAGGTCCAAAAACTCAGGGAAATGTTATAAAGAATCTGAAGAGGTAGTTTTATTAACATCACATTACTAAGATATGTGACCAATGTAGATTTACTTGTAGTTACACAAACAATATAGTGTTGGCAGATTGTTTTGTTATATATTCATTACACGTATTTTTCAGTCAAAATGCATTAATGGTTACATGAAATATTTTTTAACAGAATGACATATGACATTGATATGATTACTTTTGTGGATGAATACATGCATGTATAGATAAAATGATTTTAATGGAAGATATAATTGACCAGATATCATTTTATAACTTTTTTCCAGTCTAAATACATTTGTGCTTAGCTAATGTCATTCAATGAAAGAATGATTTACCACAAATATCCCAGTGGTATACGTCTCTCCTGTATGAATCATTTTGTGAGTAGCTAAGTGATGATTTATTACAGATATCTCACCAATATTACATATATATATATATATGTATATATATATATATATATATACACACGCATGTACACAGACACACTCATCATCATTACCATCATCATCATAAGGTGACACTGACAATTTTTTCAGACCATAACTTAATAGAACTAACAATATATGGCCTGCAGAAGAACTGCAGACATGCAGTCTACTAGAAGCATCCAATTTCTCTCCAGCCTGGGCTTTCATAATGCTGACTGGAAAGGTTTGAAGAAAGAGGTCATGAAACAAAACTGACCTACAAGTCTCTCTATGCAAGATATTGACATAAAGCTAAGCACTTTATGACAATCATGCATGACATATCCAGTAAGTGTGCTCCAGAGAGAATGCCAAACCAACAGAAAAAACATAATTCTCAGGGATGAGAAGATTCTAATGAGACAACAAGAAAAGATCTTAAACTGCCTAAGTGGGCTACAAAAGGACTCTATCTGAAACAAACATTGCTTGAGATCCAAAATGAACTCAAACACTCCCATGATAAAGAGAAGGCAGAGAAAGAAACCAGGCTGTCAAAAAATAAAGACAAACCATAAAACCTTCCTGCTTCAGCATGGTACAAGATAGGGCCACTGTCTGCAGACCCCTAGAGACTAAATGAAATACTGAATGTGCAGTATAAAAGTGTTTGTACAACTCTGTTAGGACACTTGCAAATAGCCTTGCCTGATGAGTGTTTGGGTACCTCTGCTCCTCACAAAGAGATGGCAATTATTGAAAACATCAAAATAGAGGTAACTGATGTAATATCAGCCATTGATGAAATAAGCTTAAAGTCAGCCACAAGCCCGGATAGATTCCCAGCAATTCTCCAAACGAAATGCAAAGAGGCTCTTGCAAGACCACTACAGATCCTCTTCCAAAGCTTTCTTGTGACTGGGAGACACCCAAGAAAGTTAAAAGAAGGTATAATATGTCCTATCCATAAAGTAAGTAGCAGAGTGGATGCTAAAAATTATAGGCCTGTCTCTCATGCCCCCACCCCCCATGTTAGAAGAGTCGGGAGGAAACTATCCTGTTCCTAGAAAATGATGACTTGCTCCCTGACATGCTGCATGGCTTCCACTCAAGAAGCTGCCTTACACAGCTTCTGCAGCATTATAACCAGGTGTTGAAACAGCTAATGAATTGCTAATGAATTGCTAATGAATTGCTTAAATGTGGATGTGATATAGCTTGATTTTGCAAAGCCTTTTGCAAACGGCTGATCATGGGTTGATATGTCACAAACTATGGACACTTGATATAATTAGAAAACTGGAAGAATGATTTCCTGACTTCTTGCTCTATTAGCTGAGTCACTATCAAAATTAGAGAAGTTCCAGGTATGGAAACAAGGTGTAGAATTGAAGGGCTTTAGAGTCACTCTATCAAAAACCAAAGTCTTAGTAAGTAAGAAGGCAGACAAATAACCACCCCCTCCAGGTAGATGGCCTTGCTTGATCTGTAGAAAAGGTGTAGGTAGAAACTTCTTAAGACGTACCCAGTGTAAGCTATGGACACATAAGAGGTGCAGCAACATCAAAGGAAGGTAACTAAGAAGATAGTTTTTGTTTGTGGCATATGCACAGGAGCAATAAACACTGAAGTTGTACAAAAAACAAATTCCATCACATACCAGGGGGAAAAACTAGAAGTAGTTGATAGCTTCTGTTACCTAGGTGACCAAGTCAGTAGCGGGAGTGGATGCTCTGAGAGTGTAGCTGCTAGAATAAGAATAGCCTGGTCAAAGTTCAGGGAGCTCCTATCTCTGCTGTTAACAAAGGACCTCTCACTCAGAGTGAAAAGCAGACTGTATGATGCAAGTGTGCGAACAGCCATGCTACACTGCAGTGAAGCATGGGCCATGACTGCTGAGGACATGCATAGGCTTGAAAGAAATGAAGCTAGTATGATCCGCTGGATGTGTAATGTCAGTGCGCATATACGACAGAGTGTAAGCACCCTGAGAGAAAAGTTGGACCTAAGAAGCATCAGATGTGGTGTGCAAGAGAGAGAACTGTGCTGGTATGGTCATGTGTTGCATATGGGTGAAGACAGCTGTGTGAATAAGTGTCATACCCTAATAGTGGAAAGAACCTGTGAAAGGGGTAGACCCAGGAAGAGATGGAATGAAGTAGGGAAGCACAATCTTTGAAAGTGACTAAGACCTTTGGAGACATGCTGTGATTGAGAAGACCCGGCAAGTCAAGCGAGATGGTAGCCGTGGTCGATGCCAGTGTTGCATAAGCCTGCCCATTTAAAAGTACCCTTCAACGGTCGGGCGATATGCTGTGTTTGAGAAAACCTGTTGAATCAAGCAAAATCACAGTCGCATCCAATGCCAGTGCTGCCAGACTGGCTCCTATGCTGGTGGAATGTAAAGAGCACCATTCGGGCATGGTCGATGCCAGTGCCGCCTGACTGGTCCCCATGTCTGTCGCATGTAAAAAGCACTCACTGCATTCTCAGAGTGGTTGGCATTAGGAAGGTTATCCAGCAGTAGAAACCTTGCCATATCAGATTGGAGCCTGGTACAGCTTCCTGGCTTGCCAGTCCTCTGTCAAACTGTCCAACTCTTGCCAGCATGGAAAGCAGATGTTAAACGATGATGATGTATATATGATGTATATATGTATATATATATGTATGTATGTATATATATATTCATATATATATATATATATATATATATATATATATATATATATATATATATATATATATATATATATATATATATATATATATATATGTATATATATATATTGTCGTCTAAATTACGCAAAATGAAAATGATATTGACATCTCATTTTAACATATATATTTACAAAAATTACCTGAAAATACCTTGAAATACTAAAGAATAAATCTATTCAATAAAATCACCATTGGCTTCAACCACGTTCTCCAAATGACTTCAGAATCTCCTGCAACTCTAATGGACGGTCTCCTTATTTAAGTTGGTGAATGCTAGCTTCTGTTCATCTTTGGTATTACAAAGAGTTTTGTTGGTCTCTCACTCAACTGTACCTCACACATAATCAAGCGGGTTGCAGTCTGGGGAGTTAGTTGACCAGATGTTAGGGGTGATGTGGTTGCAGAAATTGTCTGACAGCCATAACTGGGTTCTCCTGCTTGTTTGGCATGGTGCAGAGTCCTGTTGCCAGGGATAGGGTTTTCCAGCAGCCACTTTCTTGACCGAAGGCAGCACTACCTCCTCCATGCACTTCAAGTAGGCCTCTGTGTTAAGTCTGATGCCATGTGAGAAGGAGAATGGAAGCATAACGTAGTCATCACTCCAAACACCATGATGTCAACTGGATGTTTGATTTTTATCACTCTTGGTACATGTATTGGGGACATGGCAAGCCAGTGGTCGTTCTGTGTGTTCACCATTGGATCATATTGGAGGTTGTGGTGTGAATGCCAAGCAGTACAGCATATTGTTTCCAAATTGTGTCATGATGCTGTTTTTCTCACAGACGGTGCCCAACTACCCCTACTATACTGTGTAGTAGACAAAAATCAAGAACAAACAATGCGCATGTGTGAAATTAAAAAT
This sequence comes from Octopus bimaculoides, assembly GCF_046866305.1. NCBI lineage: Eukaryota > Metazoa > Mollusca > Cephalopoda > Octopoda > Octopodidae > Octopus > Octopus bimaculoides. Next base: position 8,029,334 of record NC_142955.1, read on the forward strand.
ATAAACTGGTGACTATTTACCTATCGTACCCAGTGTATATTTTGCATGTACTAGATCCTTGAATTGTTGTCTTTTTCTTCATTTATTTTTGGGATTAATTATATATATAGGATAACCATACTTTTTTGTACGTTGGCCACTAATAAATCATTAATTAATGATTTATCCTTATTGTGTATAAATATATATATACTTGCATATGTATATATATATATATATATATATATATATATATATATATATATATATATATATATATATATATATATATATATATATATATATATATATATAGCAGTACTTGTAACTCACAAAGGCAAAACAAGAAGAAAAAACAACGAAACTAACCAGTCTTAGTTAATCATAGACGCGTTTCTGGATCAGAATGGTAAAAACCTTCATTTCCGTCATCAGTATGATATTCTAGTTTGCAGGTCTGAAGATGCAGGCAATTATGCATATTACCTGCATCTCCGAACCCACATGAGCCTGTCAGTCCATCATCCCTCCCCAAGAATTACCATGTGCGTCACAAGTGAATACCACAGAAAATCTACGGTTTACTATCCGGGAGTGTCCTTTACCCTTTTATTTGTAATAATTATTCACTCCCGGATAGTAAACCGTAGATTTTCTGCGGTTTTCGCTTGTGACACACATGGTAATTCTTGGGGAGGGATGATGGACTGACGGGCTCATGTGGGTTCGAAGATGCTGGTAATATGCATAATTGCCTGCATCTTCAGACCTGCAAACTAGAATATCATACTGATGACGGAAATGAAGGTTTTTACCATTCTGATCCAGAAACGCGTCTATGATTAACTAAGACTGGTTAGTTTCGTTGTTTTTTCTTCTTGTTTTGCCTTTGTGAGTTACAAGTACTGCTATCTGTTGGAGCTTTAGCACTTTAGCTGCTATTTCTGAACTTCGGTATGTGGTGAAGCAACTGTTGCTGATTCCTTAATTATGTTTATAAATTTATAAGAACTTTTAAATAAGTTCTTCACCGATAATGGTGTTTACATACCGAAGTGCTTGGTAAAAATTATTAATTATTAATTTATTAATAAATTAATATTCCTTTACCCTTTTATTTATAACTAGCAGAAATACCCGGCTTTGCCCGGGTTAAAGAGAATAATGAAATCTAAAAACGCCGTCTAGACTACGCAACCCTCAACTGTTAGTAGCTACGATACCATATTTCTACATTAATAACTCTCCAATCCATGCCAGCATGGAACATAGATATTAAGTGGAATGCCAGTCTCTCATCTGGGAAGGCCTTGAAATCAATGTTACCAACTGGGGACTATGTGTCGCAGTGATAATAAAAAGACTCAAAGGAGGTCTGCAACGAAATAATTTTACTCAACACTTTGCAAGTGAATCAGTGGAGGCAAAGATGCGTCTCATTTACTTGACAATTTATGCACCACATTGCAGAAATCACAATGTAAGTATATCTGAAAGGGTAGTCTTACACTGTTGTACCGTTGAATTACAAATAATGCTCATCTGTTATGTTCGGGTTAAAATTTCATCAACATCAAAAATATACGAATTTTCATGGCAGTTATGGCCGTTATGCATAGAATATAATTTCCAAATTGCAGACAAAATTTACAATCGATAAACGTCTTAGAACAACCAGTCTCTCATCTGGGAAGGCCTTGAAATCAATGTTACCAACTGGGGACTATGTGTGTCGTATTGATAATAAAAAGACTCAAAGGTCTGCAACGAAATAATTTTACTCAACACTTTGCAAGTGAATCAGTGGAGGCAAAGATGCGTCTCATTTACTTGACAATTTATGCACCACATTGCAGAAATCACAATGTAAGTATATCTGAAAGGGTAGTCTTACACAGTTGTACCGTTGAATTACAAATAATGCTCATCTGTAATGTTCGGGTTAAAATTTCATCAACATCAAAAATATATGAATTTTCATGGGAGTTATGACCGTTATGCATAGAATATAATTTCCAAATTTCATAAAGATCCGTTCAGTACTTTTGACGTAGTTTTGGATAAGAAAACAAATTACTAATGTGTGTGTTTGTGTGCATGTGTATGCGTGTGATGGGTGTATATATGTATAGATATCTGTATGCATGTATATATATGTATATATGTGTACATATTACATGTACATCTATATATATATACATCTACACATATGTATACATATACATGTATGCATAAAGATCTATATCTATATATATATATCTATACATTTACGTGTACATATACATCTATATGTATACATATACATCTCTCTTTCTCTCTTTCTCTCTTTCTCTCTTTCTCTCTCTCTCTGAAAGTATCTGTCATTACAGTATCGAAATGTGATTGTTTCAGTTAGTGGAATAGTTTCATTTTTAAAGTGAAAGTATTTGACATGAGTACGTAATACTTAAATAGTGGAGGAGATATTATGTTGCCGTGGGCTCGAACTCTGCAAGAAGTTAAAAATGTTTTTTGACTAAAACACAACTGGAACCCTAAGTAAGGCATCTGTAAAATTTGAATGAAATTGGTTGCGTAGTTCTCAAGTTTTAGGGATTCACACAGACAGACAGACAGACATTCTCATTTTTATATATATAGATAATTATTCACTCCCGGATAGTAAACCGTAGATTTTCTGCGGTTTTCGCTTGTGACACACATGGTAATTCTTGGGGAGGCATGATGGACTGACGGGCTCATGTGGGTTCGAAGATGCTGGTAATATGCATAATTGCCTGCATCTTCAGACCTGCAAACTAGAATATCATACTGATGACGGAAATGAAAGTTTTTACCATTCTAATCCAGAAACGCGTCTATGATTAACTAAGACCGGTTAGTTTCGTTGTTTCTTCTTCTTGTTTTGCCTTTGTGAGTTACAAGTACTACTATCTGTTGGAGTTTTAACACTTTAGCTGCTATTTCTGAACTTCGGTATGTGGTGAAGCAACTGTTGCTGATCCCTTAACTATGTTTATATATATATATATATATATATATATATATATATATATATATATATATATATGTGTGTGTGTGTGTGTGTGTGTGTGTGTGTGTGTGTGTGTGTGTGTGTAGTGTTAGGTGTGATGTACAGAAGTAAATATTGAAAAAAAAGTCGTCAGAATTTGGAATAACTTTAATTTATTTTATACATATAATAGCGCTTTCGTTCGTCTTTCGAACTTGTCAAATATAAATCTGTGAAATTACAGAGATCTTGCTTATTTATATAAAAACAGGTGTTTTGGGGGGTTTTGTTTATAACAAAACATTATTTTGTTTTTTTGTTTTTTTGGGGTGAGGCTTTGGAGACAATGGAAGATGTATAAGTAGATAGATAGATAGACAGGCAGATAGAGAGATAGATAGATAGATAGACTGATAGTCAGACAGATAGAGAGATGGATGGGGTAAAAGAGAGAGAGAAGGGCCATTGTATTGAAATGGTCTTTTTAAGGAGTGTCAATAAGAGAAAGAAAAAAAAAGTTAAAAGCTTGTTTACTACTTACTGTATTGTTTTGAAAGGATTTTTAGGGATGGTAGAAGAAGAGAAGAAAAATAGAGAATAATGAATAGAAAATATAAAGAAAACAAAAAATGCCTTCCTGTTTTTTCCTTTTTGCTTTTAGTTCGTTCCTTTTATATTCTTTGTCCTTTCTTTTTATATACTTTGAGTCCTATTTAGAATATATTCCTGTCATACATTCATTTATTCTTTTTTTTTTTTTTGTAAGGTGTAGTTCTGCATGAGAGTATATTAGTATAATATTTGTAAATTTGAAAAATCGAATTAGTAAAGTCAATTAGTAAAAATAACTATATATATCATATTGCACATATATACATATATATATATACATATATATATATACATACAAAGCGTATTCCTTGTTTTTCTTTTTTCTCTTTCAAACATTTAACTTTGGGGAGAATTTTTTTATGAAGAGTAGTTCCATTGCCTTTCGGTATTGTGGATCGTCCCGTGTACATTTATAAAAGGGAAAGATTTTGAACTTTCCCTCTCCGCATATTTCATGCTGCTGGAAACACCAGTGAATGTGAGTTGATTTAGCATGCATCCATTTATATTTATTCCTTTATCTGATCAATATAAGTTTTTTAAAACCTTTTCTGATACAGATGTGAATAATTTGGGTGAGATGGTGTCTCCTTGTCTGACTCCTTTACCAATTTTGACATCAGTTAGCTTGTTGTTTATAGTTGTAGTAGTTCTACAGTTGATGTGCACGTTCTCTAGTAACTTCATATAGTCTCCTTTGATTCCCTTTTCTTCTAGTGCTCTTAGTGTATTTCCACAGTATCAAAAGCATTTTCAAAATCTACAACTGTTAAGCACAATGATAAGTTGTAAGTTTGACATTTCCCCCTCATTTCGTTTATAAACATATGTGTGGTCTATTGTGCTGTAGTTTGTCCTGAAGTCTCCCTTTCCTGAAGCTTTCTCTCAATTCTGTTTTATATGATATTCGAGCAGATTTTGTAAATGTGTAATAGCAAACTGATTGGTCTATAGTTCTTTAGATTTTTGGCATCCCCTTTTTTATAAAGGAGGATAAATTCGAAATTTTTCCACGTATCCAATATTTTATATTGATGTAGGCATCGAATATACTGAAATATGATAAACAATAAGGAAATATTTAGAAAAAACAAAAGATGATAGATATGGAGTTGATTAAGAAAACAATGGAAAACAACAAAAGTTTTAAAGACAAAGGACCAAGATACCTGGTGCCAAGCTGTACTCAAGAAGACGCCATACTCTTCAGGAGAAGTGTTAAGACCAATCCTTCTGGTTGTGTAAAGCATTCATGTTGTTGCCACGTAAAATGATTATGGGACATAACACAATCATTAGCCTGAATGACAAAGATGGAAACAACTCACAAAAGATGACCAAGTATTAGAAAGAATAAAAGAATTATATGAAAACCTATATAAATCAAACAAAGAAGTAGAATTACCAATATTATACGATAGTGCATAACTAATAATGGACCACGTTAAATCATATTTAATATTCTTATCCTTTAAATTCCAAATGCATTTACTAAAATTAGTAGAATTACATTTTCTTCTGTATTTAAAGGAATTAGAATGATTATAAAATCTAGATTTCCAACTAGTAGCAGAAGAACCAATATACTAATACCTACGATGTCTAATTATTACTTTATACTGTTATACTTTATTCTTCTTTAAACACTGATTTCCTAAAGGGCATTGAGTTTTGTTTACACAATTACACATGAATTTTTCACTTGTAAATTGCCCTCAAAGTTATAAGAATTTCTACTAGCACCCGTTCGTAAAATAGGTGTCCAAATTGGATTATAATTATTATTAAAATTAATATTAATACAAGGTAAAAGACTAACTATATTATCAGTGTTTTGGTCAATTATAGAATCTAAACCTTGTTCTAAATGATTATCAATGACATTAATTTCGCTATACATATTATCGGTTCTACATTTATTTTGTGCTGCAATAATCTCAGCTAAATTTCAAGTGGTTGAATACGAAAATTTAACACTATATCTATTAAATAATTTTCCATATTTACTTGGACAAATCCATGTGTAATTGTGTAAACAAAACTCAATGCCCTTTATGAAATCAGTGTTTAAAGAAGAACATAGTATATCAGTGCAAAGTAATAACTAGACTTTGTCTGTCTTTGTCTGTTTCCTATACTTTCTCAAACGGCTCGACCAAGTCAAATCAAATTTTACAAGGTATTAGACCCCATGAATGTAAACATGTAATTTTTATTTTCATTTGGATTAAAACAATATAACACTTTATCTAAAATAATCTTTCTACAGTCAACTATAGTAAAGGACATTTCACACGACGATGACATCATATTTTGTATATGAGTGTGTATGTGCCTATGAGTGTGTATGTGCCTATGAGTGTGTGTGTTTGCACGTTCGTTATGTACATTAAGCCACAGAGAATTAAACATGCACACACATCTACACATACATATACATATGTGTATATAAATGTGTATGTGTGTGTTTGCACGTTTGTTACGTACGTTAGGCCTCAGAGAATTAAACACACACACACATATACACATACATGTACATATGTGATGACTGACAAGTATGTGTATGTGAGAGTGTATGTATGCGTGAGTATACATACATTTTTGTGATGACTGACACACACACACACACACACACACACACACACACATCTGAAGAAAGAGGGAGAGACACAGAGGGGGAGAGATAGGCCGTTATACAGAAAGATATGCAATTAAAGTGTTAGATATTAGAGAGAGAGAGAGTGTTGCCCTGAGGTGTGCGTGAATGTATGTCTATGTTTTCTTAATATATGTACGAGTGTATGTGAGAATGTATTTGTGTGCGTAAATGTATGTATAATAATTTATATTTTCATTCAGATTAAAACAATATAATACATTATCTAAAACTGCTACAGACAACTAAGTAAACAACTCAACGACTATGTCACATTTTGTATATGAATGTGTATGTTTCTGTGCGTGTGCTTGTGCGTTCGTTAGGTACGTTATTAAACACACACACACACATCTACACACACATCTACACATGCATATACATATGTAACAACTGACAAAAGAATTGAAGTGGAAAGCTACGTGTGTGTTTGTGACAGGCACACACATCTATGCATACATATACATATGTGACGACTGACAAAAAGAATGCGGTGAAAAGCCATGTATGTCTGTGTGTGTCTATCTTAGTATATGTATGTGAGAGTGTATATGTGTATGTGTGTGTGTGTGTGTTTATGTGCATGCGAAAGTGTATGTATGTGAGTTTATGTTTGTGTGAGTGTATGTGTGTTGCCTGACATAAAAAACAGCTGGAGGTGAAACTCTTGACAAAAAATATGAGTTTACTTCTTGCTACAATCCACCAGCAGAATCAAATTTCCTCAGCTGTTGCATCTTCTGGCATTGCCTCCTCAATGAGGAAGAACTGCTCATTCTATGTTGAAGCTCCCTCTAAACCTTGCAATAAAAGAATCTCAAATGTGCAACATTCCCAAAAGCTCTGCAATGGCAACAATTCTCCAACAAACTAACCTCATTGTTTGGGATGAGTGCACTTGACCATACCCTCCAAGACATAAAAAACAAAAGCACACTCATGGGAAGAGAAACAATTCTTCTTGCAGGAGATTTTTGTCAAATGTTGCCAGTTATCCCAAAAGGATCAAAAGCTGAGGAGGTCAATGCATGCTTCAAAAAATTGTACATTTGGAGACATGTGGAAAAACTTCACCTTACAAGCAACATCAGAGTACTTGTATAAGGTCATCTTAAGACTGGTAATGGGTTATTAACATTTAACATAAGATTTCAGCTACATGAAATTACATGCAATCAAATGATACTTTCTCTTAGGGATCTTATGAATAAAGTATTTCCTAATTTATCTGTCAGTTATACTGATGTAAACTGGGTATGTGAAAGAGCTATACTAGCTCCAACTAATGAAATGGTTGATAAACTCAATCATGAACTTCTTCAAAAGTTAACAGATACATCAGAAATGACTTTTCGATCTATTGGCACAACAGTCAATCGCTTAAACCCACTGGGATGCCACCACATAATTTGACACTAAAGCTGGGTGTTCCCATTATGTTGCTTAGGAATCTTGACTCACCTTGCCTGTGCAATGGCACTCACATAACTGTCACTTCCATGAAGCCCCATATCCTAGAGGCAACAATCATAACAGGTAGTCACAAAGGGGAAAATGTCTTTATTCCCAAAATTCCTGTTCATACCTACAGATGTTCCATTTGAATTTAAGAGGCTTTAGTTTCCAGTGAAACTAAATTTTGCTATTTCAATTAACAAATCTCAGGTCAATCCCTCAATGTAGTTGGACTTAATCTCTACTACACAGCCAACTCTATGTTGCTTGCTCATGAGTTGGAAGCAGCAACAATTTATTCATTTGGATACCAACAAAAAATTACACGGTTTGAATATTGTTTACCCTAAGGTGCTTCAAGATTGACAGGTTTTATTATCATTATCTAAATTCTATTATCATTATAATTTGGATATTTTTTAATAAAATATATTTTGAAATAATTATGAGAAAAAATATATCTTCATATTCATTGTTTACTAATCTGAATAAGAATAGAAGTAACCCACTACAACACCGAGTAATTCAGCTAGTTATTATATAAATAAGGTTAATGTCTATTAAAGAGTTTCATGTAATAAATATATAGGTATTTGGTTGTCTTATCTGTAATTTTTAATTTTTAATTATCCAGTGAAGTAATTGGTGGGTGTATATGTTGTATAATAATTTTAAAGTTATTATATAATAAGGTCAATTCCTGTAGAAGGATTTATTTTATTAAATAGATAGGTACTCTTTTACTCTTTTACTTGTTTCAGTCATTTGACTGCGGCCATACTGGAGCACCGCCTTTTAGTCAAGCAAATCGACCCCAGGACTTATTCTTTGGAAGCCTAGTACTTATTCTATCGGTCTCTTGTGCTGAACCGCTAAGTTATGGGGACGCAAACACACCACCATCGGTTGTCAAGCGATGCTGGGGGAACAAACACAGACACAAACATATACACACATATACATACATATATATACATATATATACATATATATACATATATATACACATATGGGCTTCTTTCAGTTTCCGTCTACCAAATCCACTCACAAGGCTTTGGTCGGCCCGAGGCAATAGTAGAAGACACTTGCCCAAGGTGCCATGCAGTGGGAATGAACTAAGCATTATGTAGAATTATTATCTGTAGTTATTATTCTTTAGTTATCTATTAGGCATAACAGAATTCTTACCTACTGTTTTTGTTCAGTAGATGTCCAGTAATGTCATCAATATTTGTACATAAATATACTCATTTTTTAGGTCATGTTTTAGGTTTTCTTTTTTTTTATTATTCTTTTAGATAATTTTTCTATGTAGATTTCAAATTGTCAAAAAATATAGAATTAGTATGGTATTTTTTATCTTTTATTCTTATAAACTAAATTAGTTATTCAGTGACATCGCTCTTGGTTGAATGAATGAATGTCTAAAGTTAAATTTGGTTTGGCATTTCTTTTTGTTAGTGTTTTTAAACAGCTAAAATTTTTTCCAGATATTCAGTTAAAATTTCACCAATTTGGATTACCATTATAAATAATGTTGTATAGACATAAATTTTCATACATATTATTATTAATTTTAATAATATTATGTATATATATATATATATATATATATATATATATATATATATATATATATATATATATATATATATATATATATATATATATATATAAGAAATAATTAAGATTCAGTTGAATTAGGTACTTAAGTTCAGGCACCAAATCAGTCCGGTATTATCCACGCAGCTCAAAGTGAATAAAATCAAAATAAGTAACAAGATGTCAAGTATTAGTGCAATACGTCCGTTTCAAGTGGCTCCATTTAATTGAATTATACAATTAAATGGAGCTGCTTGAAATGGTCACATTGCACTAATACTTGACATCCTGTTACTTATTTTGATTTATATATATATATATATATATATATATATATATATATATATATATATATGGGTGTGTGTGTGTGCATATATGTATATGTTAATACAATTGAAACAATTGTTTGATTTTTAAGGTCTCATCTAAAATAAAGATATGATTTTCTTTGTATATTACTATAGATTGTGATTAATACTCTGAATTTCTTAAAATTCTATGAAAGGATTGTTGGATTTACGTGCTGTACATGAAGATTTACCTGAGATTTGTATTCTACTTAGATTTACTTGTTGGAAATTTAACCTTATTCCTTTATACTGAGTGCTTACTTGATACCTGCCAGGATTTTTTAATCCCATTTCTTCTTTTATATATATATCATCGTTTAATGCCCACCTTCCATACTGGCATGGGGTGAATGGTTTGTCAGGAGCTTGCCAGGTAGAAGACTATCCCAGGCTACTATCTTTGGAGACATGAACTGGCCTCTCCTCAGTATATATTGAATATCTGCATGTGTCACTGTTCTAATAGTCCACTCCTACACTTGAAGTTCTTTAGCAAAAACTTTTATTTATTTACTGAGATCGATATTGAGAATGTTTTGAACCTTTTGGACGAATTGCAGTGTCCTTATCGTGACTGAACATTCAGAATGTTCTTTTTAACACTGATACAGTTGAAACATTCCCACTGGAGGCTTCAAAGTCCATTTGAACTTTGTATACAAATGACCGTGCAAAATTTAGGAATCTCTAAGTTATTGTGTTCTGTACAAATGGCAACAATGACTACATAACTTTTCATTTCTTGTGTTAACATTTTATCTGCTATAAGGGATTTGAAAGAAATAACAATCTTTTAATTGTTTGAGGTGAGTAGTATACTAAAAATGAAGTATCCTCAAATGCCTTTTACACCCAGTAAATATGTATATAAATATGTATGTATGTATGTATGTATGTATGTATGTATGTGTGTATGTATGTATGTATGTATGTATGTATGTAAGGTTGCTCTTGGGTGCTACTGGTAACATTTAACCCAGTACACACGATAAGGTATAGATATTGGTCATTACATATTTCAGTTTATTTTCATAAATTTGACTTACAGCTGTTCTTTAATGTAGTAAATTTGGATTATAGTTACCTTTATTGAAGTAAATTTTATTTACAACTATTTAGTTTTGTTAATTAGACTTGCAGCTGTTCTATTTTGTAGTAAATTTACTTACAGATGTCTTTATTGTAGTTAATTTGATGTATAGCTGTCTTTCTTGTTGCAAATTTACTTATAGCTGTTATTATTGCATTAAATTTGGATTACAGTTAGCTTTATTGTAGTAAATTTGACTTACAGCTGTTGTTTATTGCAGTACATTTCACTCACAACTATTCTTTACTGTAAATATGACTTGAGGCTATTTTTATTGTAGAAATTTAACTTACAATAGGTGTCTCTATGAATTTTGAAAATATTTAAATGTAATTTCCTCTGTACTTTTTCTTGGAGTGCATCCCATCCTTGATACCTCGTTTGTGAAATTTGGGTGAATATTTTAGGAAACAGGACAATTTGAATGGTCAGCAGCATGGTCGAAATTTTGCCTAATTAGTCTAAATGAATAATTAGCCACCTTTGTGATGTCATATCTTTGAAATTGAGGTGATAATCATCTTGAAATTACACAAATTAAAAGTGACCATAGTAGTGCAGTTGCCTATTTTTTTCATGTTCTTGGAAAAAAAAACTTTTTTGGCAATTTAAAAATTATTTATGTAGAAGTCTATTTTGCTATATGTCACAAACAGATGCAGTGTTTTCTGACCTCGGTAAATCCGAAAGTACAAGTCACATTTGTAGTTGGCATAGAAATAAATAAATCCTGAGATGTTGGAACATGACAACATTTCAATAAAATTTTAATGGACTATTAAAAATGGCTATAAATGGCAGAGTTTCAGATCAGGATGCTCACATAAGTTGAATTTTCTCTGCTTTGATGGGGATTTTTCCAATTATTTTTGCATCATAGTCTTGGAAATGATAGGGGTAAACATTTTATGAAAAACATTTTGGAAAATTTATGATTCCCCCTCCTCCTCTCGGACCAGTTTTGGCCAATTTTGTTTGCACTACACACTTAAAAATGATGGAAGCTGCCTTTTTGGTAAGATAAAAAAAAAGAATTTGAAAATATTTTCAAACAAAACGATGTATGGTTTAAAGGAGATTTAGCTGTTGTTTCTAGCACAGCACATCTCACAACCACCTTATACTTTCTCAGAATTGCATGTAATCCTCGATTAAAAAACAAAACAAAATCATCATCATCATCATCATTGTCGTTTAACGTCCGCTTTCCATGCTAGCATGGGTTGGATGATTTGACTGAAGACTGGTGAACCAGATGGCTACACCAAACTCCAATATGATTTGGCAGAGTTTCTACAGCTGGATGCCCTTCCTAACGCCAACCACTCCGAGAGTGTAGTGGGTGCTTTTACGTGCCACCGGCATGAAGGCCAGTCACACGGTACTGGCAATGGCCACGTTCAAATGGTGTATTTTACGTGCCACCTGCACAGGAGCCTATATATATATATACACACACACACCAGTTGGTAGATATAATATTTGGTATATACAATATATAAAGCTACAGATTTTTCACTAAATCCCTCCAGAAAAAATCTTTATTGTATTGAAAAATTAGTTGAAACAGGCAGTCTTCTTGTTAGAAATCAAACCAAGACAGGGTCAACATTAAAAAATCTAGTAACAAAGCAATTAGCAATATATATACATAAAGAAAAACAAACTGTGGTAAAAATTAATAAATAAATATCTTTTGTAATTTAATTTTTTTTTTTTTTGGTTTTCCACTGCATTGAAATATGCAGAAAGTTAACTGTGAATGTTTATTGCTGATAATGACTAAATGTGGAAACTAATTCCTTGCTTTAAGCATCAAAAACATAAACCAAAGGAAATGACATCATCTGTAACTTACAGAAAACTTGATAGTAGGGGAGAGAGAAAAAAACAAAAACAAATGTGTGAGTACTGACACAAATTATCCCAACTGTATTCGAAATCAGGAAAAAACCCATCATATCTAACTTTATTAATTTATAAAATTATATTAATTGTACAGTATAATTTTTATTGACAGAATTTGACCAATGTTTCTCAAAGGAAAACTAAATTTACATGTAGAAGAGTATCTGCTAGGTTTGCATAGCAGCTCTCTACTTGTTGCTAAAACAGCAAGAGGGAATAAACAACATTCTCAATACAACAATTTCATGCTAAGTTTGGGCTCTAGAAGACTTATTAAACTCAATTTAGTGTATCTTTTGTAGCAATATATGGCTCTTGAAATTCTGGCTCAAACTTGACATTTGAAACCTTGGATTTGTATTCTGTTTGACTTCTCACTGCACACAAATATATCAGGTTGGCAAGTAGTGTCAGTATACTGTGGTATGACGTCAGTGTCTGGGGAGGCTGACCGGAAGGGCGAGTCGACCGGAAGGGGAAACAGGGCAGAGGGAGCCTCGATCGGCGTTCGTGCCCTTTTCGAACTGGGCTGCGGTCAAGACAAGACGTGTTAACCGACGGTCTAGGTTTGGGAAGGTTTGGGAGAAGCAGCTACTATACCTGGTGTACCTTGGGTCGGGGCAAGCTTCAAGGATCGGATACCGCAAGACGGACTCGCAGTTGAGGAAAGGAAAACCGAGGTAAAGCGATTACATCTACTCGTACGCACACACCACAAGCTATTTCGGCACCACGGGCAGAAATTCGCCGTGATGGCAGCCACCAAGATTAGGATCGCCAGCGATGTGATCAGGCCTTTTAATGGCGAAGGAGATGTGATGGCTTGGATACGAAAAATTAAGCTCGTTGCCAAGCTGCAAGGAATAAGCGATGTGGCGAGTCTCATGGCTCTGTACTTGGAAGGGAGCACCCTGACCCTCTACCTAGAAATGGACGAGGAAGAAAGATTGAGTGCAGAGAACGTCGAACGGAGGCTGAGAGAGGCATATACGGAGAGCGAGTACGCTGCCTTCGTAAAATTAGGAACGATTAGATGGGGGGGGGGGAACAGGTGGATGAATACGCGGCGGAAGTGCGAAGACTGGCCACGCTGGCTGGGTTTACGGGAGAAGGCCTGGACAGAGCGGCGCGGCTGGCGTTTGTAAATGGATTCCCCGACGACGTAGGGATCCGATTACAGCAGTTACCTGGCGGGAGGGAGATGGCGCTCAGCGAGCTAGTAGTGCAAGCTCGCGTGTTGACACAGCACGTCGGAAGGAAGCCGATAGCGATGGCGGCGACAGAGGCACGTTCCGACAGACGACAGCCTGAGAGCGGCGTGAGGAAGCCTACCGAGCAACGACAGCGGCCGTTCTCGGGCCGGTGTTTCAAATGTCTGCTATCGATGCAGGAAGACTGGGCACATTGCCCGTGATTGCGACCAAGGAAACGACCGTGGGGAAGTTGCTGCCTCTCAAACTTTCCCCGCAACCAAGTAGAGGCGCTTGTGGAGGCGCTGCCCGTGGTCGGAGTCGAGGTCGAGGGGAAGAAGTTCAAGGCCTTCGTAGACACGGGTTGCACGACTACCCTCGTGACGTCAAGGGTGGCGAAGAAATGGGATGGGACGAGTAGCGGTCGACGGTAGAGAGATCCGTTGCAGGGGCAGCTCCAGTCTGGAGATAGCGTTACCGAGCGCGGCGCTGAGGCTACGGGTGATCGTGATCGACTATGTGATAGAAGGGGTTGATGTCGTGTTGGGGATGGACGCCATCAACCGTCTTGGTGGCGTTAGGATTGCAGGAGATGAGGTCACGTTCGGAAGCGTGGGGGCATCGTGCGCCGTGAGTCGGGACCGCCAGGGAGAGCAGAGCCCCGTCGAGGACAGCGCCGCTTACACCATCGAAGACAAAGATTTTCAGGCGGCGTTTGATGGTCGGAGGTGGACGATAGAGTGGCGATGGAAGGACGATCCCCCACTACTAAAGAACAGAGTGAGCTTCTACCAGCATACGTTGAAAGGTCACGCCGGCGTCGAGTTCGACGAGGAGGTAGAGAGATGGATCAAGGAAGGAGTCCTTGTCCCGTGGAAAGAGGAGGTGGTGAGTGGAGTGCTGCCTCTGATGGCGGTGGTGCAGCCGACGAAAGGAAAAGTCAGACCGGTGCTGGACTTTAGGGAACTGAACGGCCATATATCGTGCCACACGGGAGGCGAGGCAACAGACGTTTGCGGTGAGACGTTACGTGTGTGGAGACAGTCGACCAAAGCAGCGACGAACGTCGACTTGAAGTCGGCATATTTGCAGCTCCGTGTGAGTGACAAGCTGTGGCGATACCAGCTGGTGCGGTACAAGGGCCGGACGTGCTGTTTAACCAGGCTGGGTTTCGGGCTGAATTCCGCTCCGAAAATTATGGCGATGGTGCTCAAGTCCGTCCTAGGGAAAGAGGAGAGAATAAGGAAGGCCACCAGTTCCTACATCGACGACATTTTGGTTGACGAGACTGTAGTGCCAGCCACCGAGGTAGTGAGACACCTGGAGAGGTTCGGGCTGATTGCGAAGCCGCCTGAGTCGATGGTGGGGGGAGCTGCGCTGGGGCTGAAGCTACAAAAAGACAGGTCGGGCGAGCTGGTGTTCCGGAGAGGAAACGAGATCCCAGAGCTGAGTTCCAGCGTCAGCAGGAGAGAGTTGTTCTCGGTTTGTGGGAAGTTGATCGGACACTATCCGATCGCTCATTGGTTGCGCATTGCATGTAGTTACATCAAGAGACGAGCAGAGGGTGAGAGTTGGAGTGACAAGGTAGGAAAGGCGACGGTGGCGATGATGCGGGAAATCCTGGAGAGAACGAGAGCGGAAGACCCGGTCAGAGGAAACTGGTATGTGCCCAAGACGGAGTGCGGGACGGTTTGGTGTGATGCTAGCAGTATAGCGATAGGGGTTGTGTTGGAGATCGAAGGTGCTGAGGTGGAGGATGCGGCCTGGCTACAGAAAGCGGACGACTTCAACCACATCAATGTCGCCGAACTAGATGCGGTGCTGAAAGGGGTGAACCTGGCCCTGAGATGGGGACTGCGCTCGATCGAGATCCGGACGGATTCGGCCACCGTGGTCGGCTGGGTAGGAACAGTAATTACCAGCGAGAAGAGAGTCCGGACGAAAGGTGCCGCGGAGATGTTGGTGAAACGCCGCCTAGGAGTTCTGGGAATTTGGACTCAAGCTGACCGTGGTTTTCGTGCCTTCGGAAAGAAACAGGGCGGACGCACTGACCAGGGTGAAAAAGGCGTGGCTGGAGGAACCGGAGGAAGCAAGGAAAAGGATAGCAGCAGCGTGTCGGCTGGGTGACTCCGAACTGAAGGAGCTACATGCTATGCACCACTTGGGGGTGGATAGGACCCTGTATCTGGCGAAAATGGTTGATGCTGACGTCACTAGGAGAAACGTTAAGAAAGTGGTCGCGAAATGTGACAGATGCCAGTCCATTGACCCCGCCCCGGGTGGGCATGAGCAGGGGAACCTCTCAGTAGAGTGCAACTGGAGGAGACTGGCTGTAGATGTGACGCACTACCGTCAGGAAATGTATCTCAGCATGATCGACTGCGGGCCGGGCCGGCTGGCCATTTGGAGGGAGCTGAGAACAGGTACTGCCGATGAGATTGGCCGCATTCTGAACGGGATATTCTTGGAGAGGGGTCCTGTGGAAGAACTGCTAATGGACAACGGGGCGGCGTTTCGTTCGGAAGCGTTGGGAGAGATGCTTGACCGGTGGAAAGTGCGACGATTGTTTAGAGCGGCGTATAGACCGAGTGGCAACGGAATCGTTGAGAGGCACCATCAGACGATCAAGGCCATGGCTGAAAGGGGGCACATTTCGCCCCTGGAAGTGGTCTACTGGTACAATATGTCTCCCCGATCCGGACAAGCGGAAGAATCTGTGCCGCACAGAGCGGTGTTCAAATATGAATGGAGGCATCCCTGTAAGACGCCGGAGTTCTGCGAGGAAGAGAAGGGACCCGCCGGCGTGAAAGTAGGGGAGGAAGTTTGGGTCAAGCCGCCGAAGGCACGATGCACATCACAATGGGGCAGGGGAACAGTGACAGCGGTCAATTCCAGAAGCAATGTCTCTGTGGATGGAATGCCGCGTCACGTGCTGGATCTGTGCAGCATAGCCACTTCGTCGGATGAAGATTGCGATGGAAACGAGCCACCTATCTTGAGAAGATCTCGACGTGTAGGGCGCCCGCCCGGTTGGATGGCGGACTTCGAATTGGAGTAGGGGTGAACGTGATCTTTAAGATCAGGGTGGCGTGTGGTATGACGTCAGTGTCTGGGGAGGCTGACCGGAAGGGCGAGTCGACCGGAAGGGGAAACAGGGCAGAGGGAGCCTCGATCGGCGTTCGTGCCCTTTTCGAACGGGGCTGCGGTCAGGACAAGACGTGTTAAGCGACGGTCTAGGTTTGGGAAGGTTTGGGAGAAGCAGCTGCTATACCTGGTGTACCTTGGGTCGGGGCAAGCTTCAAGGGTCGGATACCGCAAGACGGACTCGCAGTCGAGGAAAGGAAAACCGAGGTAAGGCGATTACATCTACTCGTACGCACACACCACATATACCACCCTCTGTATTCACTTTGTGCTTTTCCACCATACTATGACCAGAATTATCAATGACCACATTGAATTCATGTCCTTTTCTAAGTGAAAATTAACAATGAAATTTTAACTTCATATTTTGTAACAATTATCTGACCTACTCCTATCGCCTTTTATATGATTTTTAACATACCTCAACTTATGGTGCTCAAGTGCAGTGAACTAGAATAAGGGTTACTGTTCAGTAAATTTGTAGTAAAATTGATTTATAGCAGTCTTCTTTGTAATGAATATGACTTACAGCTATGTTTATTGCTGTAAATTTGACTTACAGCTCTTTGGACTGTTGCAAGTTTGACTTTCAGCTCTTCTTGTTTGTTGTAAATTTCACTGACATTTGTTATTATAGTACATTTGATTTGCAGGTATCCTTATTGCAGTAAATTTGGTTACGCTTTCTTTATTGTAGAAAATTTGACTTACAGCTGTTTTTATTGTAGTAAATTTGATTTATAGCTATCTTTATTTTAGTTAATTTGACTTACAAATATCTGTATTGTAGTAAATTTGTTCATTACCAATCTAAACAATATTGTTAGCCTGGTGTACTAACAGAGTGCTTTTAAATATTTTGCCTGGATTGATAATCCTTTAATCCCCCACCAATAACTGTATGTGTGTGTGTGTGTGTGTGTACACAAAGGTAGGCTATAAAGTTCATTGGCCAATTATCAAGGAGTGATGCTAAAGCTGAGATATCTTGCAAAGTGTTAATTTCAACCCTGCTTATTCGTAACTGCTTTGTTTCTTTGTTTCTTTCCAGATAAACTGATATCTGACTTCATTATTAAATAGTTGTGACTTCTCTTGAAAATGGACAAAACTTGGCATTGTAGTGCTTTCAGGTACCTGCAGAAAAAGGGTTTAGCCTCCAAGGACATTCAGGCTGATATCGTTACTGCATCATAGGGATGATGACAACTTATCTGCTGTTGATGACGTCTTTGATGAGCAAATTGAAAGCTTCTTCACCAATGAGCTCCAAACACTGCAATACCAATGGAAAAAATGTGTGAACCACAAGAGGGATTATGTTGAAAAGTAAACCTCTCATATGATCACATTCCAAGTATCTTGGTTGGATCCTGTTCAAAACGGGGGCACCAGTATTTTCTTAACGAAACACTTTGAAACTTGGGACACTGGTAGATTGTGTCATATAAAACATTTTTTTTCTCTTAGTCTTCTTAACAAAAAAAACGTACATCGCAAGTTATTTCATGTTAAAGTTGTCGTATTTCTGTAATTTCAACCAATGACTGACGTCCATTCAGCCGTAAAAATTAAGTGCTGACTACGTAAACAAACGATTCTCGGCGGTGATAAAATTATTATTTCCTTGTCAAAAAATGGCTGAAGCATATTGGCAGTAGCTAATAAACCTTTCTATTATAGGCACAAGGCATGGTTTTTGAGGGAAGAAGCAAGTCAATTAGGGTTAGGGAAAACGAACACACGTGTGTTGCCTCTGCAAAATGTCAGAAGTAATGGAGATTAAATACGCTTTACACCGCTTAAAGTGCCAAAGGAGTAAGTATAAACAGCTGAATACTTGTCAGTGATTAGTTGAAATTATCGAAATAAGACAATTTTTTACAAGAAATAAATCCGAATACAAATTTTTTTTTCTGTTCTATAACACAAAATAGATAAGTATACGAAGTTTGAAAGTCTTTCGGTACCAAAAACACTACATAAAACATAAATGAAAACTGGTGCCCACGTTTTGAACAAGATCCTCTTGGTTAATGTACGAACTTTTCAGCTGACCCTCATATATATATATATATATATATATATATATATATATATATATATATATATATATATATATATATATATATATATATATATATATATATGTGTGTGTGTGTGTGTGTGTGTGTGTGTGTGCGCACACACACACACTTGGGTCGAATGAATTTGAGAGGAGTGAACAATACATGGTATAAAATATGACCTTTATTGAAACTGAACATTTATCCATCTCATCACAATCTGTAGAGTTGTGGCCTGAGGACCATGAAGGCATCAGCCATGAGCTATGCGATACACTTTCCGTTTTAGTAAGATATGTATTTTAGGGGATGTAAAATGCAAAAGTGGGCATCTGAATGTAGTAGTGTTATAGTGAGAGTCATTGACACCCCTAGTGGATTGGAGAATGGACTAGCCAAACTCTTATGGAGAGTAGTGGTCAATAGTAGTCAAAGAGAGTGTTTTTGGTAGAGATTTTCCAATATGAAAAATGTAATAAGGATTAAACTGGCCGACAAAGAGGAGAATCGAAATGAGAAAGTGGTGTTGTTGGAGGATGATAGAGCAGGAATGGTGAAGGAAATATTTGGAGACAGAATAGATACACCAGAACTTCGATTTCGGTACGATGATTTGACATCAGTGATAACATTTGAAGATTTGATGAAATATTTGGTTGTGAATAAGATACAGGACTGATAAGTAATTGCTTTATTTAAAAAAAACAGTAAAATGGAACTACCTACTTTGTGGGGTAGGAAAGCCATTCCCTTCTCATTTCATTTATATTTATATTTCATTCGTTATACGTTTTTATATACCCCATGTATTGTTTGTCTGTCCTTGTGGTGTCCCCTCTCTATAAAGGCCATGTGCCTAAATAAAAGAAATGAGAGTGCTTTTGGTAGACTCGCGAAGTACGTCGTGTGAACACATTGATAAAACCTCCGCTGCATAATTTTATATACACCAACTTGTGGCAGGATATAAAAATGGCAACGAGATATTTAAATTTTTCTTTTTTATTTTTGGTACGAAACCAAAGAAAATATTATTTAACATGGAAGAATTGTTGGCTCGCGTGGTGCAGTTGCAACAGCAACAATAGCAGTTACGACAACAGCTACAACAGCAGCAACAAGAGTAGCAGTTACAACAACAACTACAACAGCAGCTACAACAACAACAATTATTGGAAGTAATGTTGAAGTCTGAAAATACTTTAGGTTCATTCTCGTAGCAAACTCAACTGGAGAATTTATTTATAACCCAGAAGAAGGTGCTACTTTTTCTTCATATTTTCGAAGAATCGAAGAAATCTTCAAAGAAGAGTGTAAAAATTGGAATGATGAGAAGAAGATGCGACTACTTTTAAGAAAGTTATCCCCTGCCGAAAACGAAAAATACCATAACTATATTCTGCCAAAGAAACCAGGTGAGATTCGTTTTGCTGAAACAGTTAATTTGTTATCGAGAATTTTCAGTGAAAGAAGTTCCCTGTTCAATACTCTTTGACAATGTTTAAATTTAGTTAGAAAAGATGAAGATTTCATCACCTGTGCTGGGGTTGTAAAGAAAGAATGTGAAAAATTCAAATTAAATTAATTAACTCCGGATTTGTTGAAGGCTTAACAGTAAGAAAAGATGCTGATATACGTTCCTGTATATTAACAAAATTAGAACAAGACCAAAAATTAGCTCTACAGGCAGTGGCTGTAAATTTAAGGCATGACACGGATAAAATTGAAGAAAAAGATTGCTCTCAGATACATGCATGTCGTCCTGAAACGGAGAAGAAAAAAGAAAAACGAATCTCTAGGTCAAATCCATACAATGGGTGTGGAGGTTTACATTTTAAAAGTAATTGTCCTTTTAAATATCGTAAATGTTTTGATTGTGAAAAAATCGGACATAAAAGCTTACACTGCATAGTGAAACGAAAAAAAAAAAAGAGTTTAGAAAATGCTAGAAAGAATGTATTGCTTAAAGAAAATTCAAAGTGTGGTTTAGAAAAGAAAATCTGTGTCCATAAAAATGAATAACGTGACTATCAAATTACAATTGGATACAGGTAGTGATATCATGGTAATTAATACAAAATCATGGTAATTAATACAAAATGGGGAAACCTTGATTAAAGGAAACTTCGAAAATTGCACGAGGTAATTCAGGAAAAAAATTGCATTTTATGGGTGAAATGATAAGTGATGTTACATTTCGTGGAAAAACCTTGAAAGCCAAAGTTTTTGTATTGAAAAATACAACAAATTTATTTGGAACAGACTAGATGGAATTATTTAACTCACGGGATCTACTCATAAATATTTTTTGTAAGAGTGTAAATGGTTCTTCCACCAGTACGAATAAGGCATCGGAGGATTTAAAAAAAGAATTTTAAAATTCCCTGAAGTTTTTTCTGAAGAATTGGGTCCTTGCACCAAAACCGAGGCAAAGTTTCAAGTGAAAGAAAATGCTATACAGTATTTAAACCAAAAATAATGCTACCTTTTGCAGCGTTGAAACAAGTCAACGAAGAATTGGATAGACTTTAAAAGTTGGCGTTATTGAAAAAATTGATTATTCAAAATGGGCATCCCCAACACCTTATGTCAAGAAAAAAAAAACATCAATATCCAAGTATGCGCTGATTCCTCAACGGGAATAAATAAATGTTTGGTATCATATGATTACCCGTTACGAAGTCCGGAAGAAATTTTCGCGAAGTTGAATGGAGTTTTCAAAGTTGGACGTATATGAAGCATATTTGCAGGCAAAAGTCGATGAGGAATGTTCAAAATTATTGACAATAAATATCCGTAAAGGGTTGTATAAATTTAATCGACTCCCTTTTGTCATAAAAGGTAGAATCGTTTTTCCCAACAAACTATGAGTATTATGCTCGCAGGTTCGGATTTCACTGTAGCTTACCTTGACGACATACTCATAAAAAGTGAATCTCGATGTCAGTATGCTGAGCATGTTAAAAAGGTCTTCGAACGAATAAAAGAGTATGGTTTTAAGCTCAGTGAGGAAAAGTGTGATTTTTTTATGCCAAGAATAAAATATATAGGGCAGATTATTGATGAAAATGAACGTAGACCAGACCCATCTAGGGTGAGTGCAATAAAAAATATGCCTTCCACAACAATCATTATAACGTTACAAGCATTTTTGGGGCTTGCAAATTCCAACCAGGCATACATACAAATACGCGTGATTTAAGAGCACCCCCGAATAACTTATTTAAAAAATACGTGAAGTGGAACTGGTCGGACAAATGCCTAAAAGCTTTTGAAAAAATTAAAAACGTCTTAATGCCAGAATTGTCATTATCACAATTTGACCTGAATTTGGAAATCGTAGTGGCATCAGATTGGTTGTGAAAGTGGTGTTGGAGCTGTGATTTTACACAAGTATGAAGGTGGTAACTTGAAAGCAGTAGCTCATGATTCACGTTCATTATTTTAGGTTGAGAAAAGTTACAATCAAATAGAAAAAGAGGCATTAGCCATCATATTTGCGGTAAAAAAATTCCATAAATTCATACATGAAAGAAGGTTTCATCTGCAGACAGACCACCGCCATTATTGTCGATTTATGGATAAAAAAAGGCTATCTCCACTCATACAGCCAACAGATTTCAGCGCTGAGGAACAATCCTACTGAAATATGACT
Organism: Octopus bimaculoides; assembly: GCF_046866305.1. NCBI lineage: Eukaryota > Metazoa > Mollusca > Cephalopoda > Octopoda > Octopodidae > Octopus > Octopus bimaculoides. The sequence continues at coordinate 8,052,054 of NC_142955.1, forward strand.
TCAAAATAGAGTATTTGCCATTGGAAAAATTGGGACATGCAGATAGTTTGGCAAGTTTAACAGCAAAATACAGTGAACCACTAGGAGACACAGTAACAGCAGCGTTAAAAGCTGAAAATGAAATAAAAAATATATTGAGCAATGTTGTGCGTGAATTGCCCGTGGCATTGGACGAAATAAAAATTAAGGCAGAGATGGACAAGTTTATGAGAAAAATGAAAAAATAGTGAGATCAGAAGAAACAAATAAAAAATACGTGTGGCTGGACGTAACAATTTCGAATTTGTATTCGATATGCGATAGTCTGCTTATGTATGCACAGAGGGTCGTAATGCCTATCTCACTACAAAGTCGAATGTTAAAGGAATTCCACGCTGGACATCCAGGAATTTCTAGAATGAAGTCGCTCATGACAAGTTATGCTTGCCGACCTAAAATGGATCTAGATATCAAGAAGTTGGTAAAATCTTGCAGGGGGTGTGCTCTTGCACCGAAATCACCACCTATAAAATTTCAGCCTTGGCCTAAAACCGATTTTCCATGGTCTAGACTACACATAGACTTTACAGCACCGTTAAACTGATCATGTTATCTATTAGTGATAGATAGCTATACAAAATGGCCAGAAATGTGTAAATGTAGCAAACCGGCATCCACAGTAACAGTGGAATTTCTACACGAACTTTTCGTTGGGTATCGTGTCCTGGATATCATAGTCTCCGATAATGATACACAATTCGCAGTGAATGAATTTAAGAAATTTTGCAAGATGTACTCAGTTGAACATATTACTACTCCTCCGTATCACCCAAAATCTAACGGGCAAGCGGAAAAGGCTCGTGGATACATTTAAAAGAGCATTAAAGAAATCAAGAAACGCGCAATTCGATGACACAGCATTGACACAATTCTTGAGAGTTTATAGGATAACACCAAACCCAAACGCTTTTACAAGCAAGTCACCTGTGGAATTAATGTTTGCTTGAAGAATAAAGTCAATTTTCGACAAGCTGCAACCAGTAAGTAAAAACAAATAAGGAAAACACTAATAATACAACAAAGATTTTAATATCGGTGACAAGGTGTTTTTCAAAATATATGAAAATGGAACACAAGCTTGGGAAGACAGAGTAGTAACAAATAGAATAGGCAAAAATGACATATATGTATGATATGAGGCAAAAAACGGGAACACAAAAGGCATTTAAACCAGCTAAAAAATAGATATACGAGAAGAAGAAAAGAAATACCCATGGAAGTGATTTATAACACCTTTGATGTTCCAACGCCACAAGAAATTGAACTTAGTCGTAGCAGTATAAGAAAGAGGAAACAAACAGAACGGTTGGAAATTGTGCCTAAATGGAAGAAATATTAAACTTCCCAAGGAAGAAAATCGCAAAAACGGAGATGTGATGAAAGAAAAATAAATAAAATTAAAAATATTAATTTCAAATGGAAATCAATCTCAAAGGGGGAGATGTTGTGGCGAGAGTCATTGACACCCCTGGTGGATTGGAGACTGGACTAGTCTAATTCTTATAAAGAGTAGTGGTTGGTAGTAGTTTGAGAGAGTGTTTTTGATAGTCTTTCAAAGTACATCGTGTGAACACATTGATGAAACCTCTACTGCATAATTTTATATATACTAACCCGTGGCAGGATATAGAAAGTAGGGAAAGGGAGATTCTTGAATGTCCAGCAACTGCTGCCCCTGAGAAAAAACATTGATTATGTTCACCATATGGTGATGGATGACTATAAATCAAATAACCAATGCTATTAGCATATCCCATGAGACAGTTGAAAATATTCTGCACAATGAACTAGACATGATGAAGGTTTCTACTCAGTAGGTGGACATCTGACACCTGATGAAAGGCACATCAGAAAAAATCTGACTTTGTTTGAGGTAGATCCAGCTTGTTTCCTTGAACATTTCCTAAACCAGAATGAATGTTGGTTTCATCAATTTGAGACAGAGACAAAATGAATCCATGCAGTGAAAATACCACTCCTCACCTGCTCTAAAGAAGGCCAAAGTCATTTCATTTGCAGGGAAGGTTATGACCTCAGTTTTTTGGGATGTGAAAGACCTTG
>NC_142955.1:8059153-8076653 GCF_046866305.1 Octopus bimaculoides
TATCTATAATAATTTTTCTACACCTTCAATTATATCAGTAATATCAGGATTTTAACATCAAAACCTTCCCACTTCCATACTGCATATAGATGTATATATATATATATATATGTGCATGCAGTAATAGTATAAAATAGCCACTGGAGTATTTATGTGGAGATAACACCTCACATGGACATACTGAGATTAAAGACCCAAAATAATGGAGACAAATAGAAATTATTCCAGCAGCAACTAGGAATATTTTCTGGTGCATTTCTGTCTTCTTGAGCATTATCAGTGGTCTGTACCCACAGACAGCTACATGCTTATATGAGATTTGTTGCCACTAATATATACGAAGGGGTACTGAAAAATTCCTGACTTTAAGGGTATTATGAAAGACCTGGTTGGAGGCCCAACCTTCCAAGTTCTTTTACAAGGCTTAGAAAAACTGAAGGACTGCTGCTGCAATAAGTTTGTGAATCTGGGAGGGAAATATCATCATCATCATCATCATCATCGTTTAACGTCCGCTTTCCATGCTAGCATGGGTTGGACGATTTGACTGAGGACTGGTGAAACCGGATGGCAACACCAGGCTCCAGTCTGATTTGGCAGAGTTTCTACAGCTGGATGCCCTTCCTAACGCCAACCACTCAGAGAGTGTAGTGGGTGCTTTTACGTGTCACCCGCACGAAAACGGCCACGCTCGAAATGGTGTCTTTTATGTGCCACCCGCACAAGCCAGTCCAGGGGCACTGGCAACGATCTCGCTCGAAAATCCTACAGGAGCCAGTCAGGCGGTACTGGCAACGGCCACGCTCAAAATGGTGCATCTCATGTGCCACCCGCACAAGAACCAGTCCAGGGGCACTGGCAACGATCTTACTTGGCTTGCCGGGTCTTCTCACGCACAGCACATTTCCAAAGGTCTCGGTCCGTAGTCATCGCCTCGGTGAGGCCCAATGTACGAAGGTCTTGCCTCACCACCTCAGCCCAGGTCTTCCTGGGCCTACCTCTTCCACGGGTTCCCTCAACTGTTAGGGTGTGGCACTTTTTCACGCAGCTATCCTCCTCCATTCTCACCACATGTCCATACCAGCGCAATCGTCTCTCTTGCACGCCACAACTGATGCTTCTAATGTTCAGCTTTTCTTGAATAAAATTAAAATTTCATAATTAACTGATCCTCTTGTATTTTGTTTTAACCAAAGCCAAAAACTTCTCTTGTATAGTGTTTTTAAACTCTATATGTTGGAAAGAGATGTTATCCCTGGACACACACTGGTGTAAATGTGCCTTTCAACAATGTATTTACATTAAGTATGATGAAGGTGTGTGTGTGTGTGTGTGTGTGTGTGTGATCATCATCACTATCGCCGTTTTCATTTACATTTCTTTTTCCATGCTGGTATGAGTTGGATGGCTTAACAAGAACAGATGAGCCACAGGGCATGTTTATTGAGTATATTATATATAAGCATTACTTATTAGATATACTTCTATTTGACCATGAACTTGCATAAAAAATGTACATTTTTTTAATATCTAGCTGTTGTTTTCTTCAGTCTGAATTTTGTATTTACGTTCATAACTCCAACAGTCCTTTTCGAAATGTACAGTGTTCCGTATTGGTTCATTATTGAACTTCATAGTATAACATCATAAATTTGAATCATTTGCTTGGTATGATTACAGTTTCAACACCATAATGCTTAATGTCTTTTCAACTTGTTTATTTACATGTATTCATAGATCAACTATGAATGTTGTATATGAATGTTATCTATTTTAATTATCTGCCTTCTACTAATAAGACCCTGAGGAGATGCAATATCCCATATTTTATAATATGCATGAATCGATCTGGATATTGCATCGAAATGATCATAGGTCATAATAATAATAAAGTATTTTCAATGGATCAGTTTTTAGCTCTTATTTAAATCGATATATATATATATATATATATATATATATATATATATAAAATCATCTTCACCATCATCTAGCGTCTGCTTTCCATGCTGGCATGGGTCAGACTGCACCAGGTTCCAATCTGATTTGGCTTCATTTCTATGGCTGGATGCCCTTCCTAATGCTAACAACTCCAAGAGTGTAATGGGTTCTTTTTATGTGTCACAGGCATGGATGCCAGATACTTGACTCTGGCATTGGCCGTAACTATGATTTCACTTGACTTGATGGGTCTTCTCAAGCATGGCATACTGCCAAAGATCTCAGTCACTTGTCATTGCCTCCATGAAGCCCAGCGTTCGAAGATCATGCTTCACCACCTTGTCTCATGTCTTCCTGAGTCGTCTCTTCCACAGGCTCCCTCCACAGGTTCCCTCCACAGTTAGAGATCAGCACACACACACACACACACACACACACACACACACACAGCAGAGTTATTAATGAGGGATTTTCAATCCAGGCAAAATGCTTTATAAGCTTTCTGTTAGTACATCAGGCTAACAATATTGTTTAGATTACTAAAGAACTCTGTGTATTCTTGTGGTAGGGTCCAAGGTTATAGTTCATCACTCTTTTATATTGTAAATCAATGGTTGTGTTCCAGTGATACGGAATTTTACACAGAGATATACAAAACAAGGCATAAATAATGATTACTGCATTTTTTTTTATTGTATTAAATTTGACTTACAACTGTTTCCAGCAGTCATTATAAGTTCATTATTAAATAACTTAGCGGTTCGACAAAAGATACCGATAAAATAAGTACTAGGCTTACAAAGAATAAGTCCTTGGGTCGATTTGCTCTCACTAAAGGTGGTGCTCCAGCATGGCCGCAGTCAAATGACTGAAAGAAGTAAAAGAGTAAAAGAGTAAAAGAATAAAAGTGTAAAGAGTAAAAGAGTAAAAGAGTAAAAGAGTAATTGAGCCGTTGATCAGTTGAGAAAAATTGGACAACCATAAAAATTAGTGCTACTTTTGTAAGGGTCATTCCTGGTTACAAAAAAGCAGAATGCTGAAGGAATGGCATAGGTATGGAGTGAGGGAAGGGAAGAGAGACAATTAGAATAAATGTAAGGTAAGTGGAAGAGAGATAAAGAAGAAAGGCGAAGAGGAGTTAGGATTAGGAAGAGAAGGACTGAAGTGAAGAAATATTAGAAATAAGTGCAGAAGGTGCAGGCTTGGCTGTGTGGTAAGAAGCTTGCTTCCCAACCACATAGTTCCAGGTTCATTTCCCCTGTGTAGTGCCTTGGGAAAGTGTCTTCTACTAACGTCCCATGCCAACCAAAGCCTTGTAAATAGATTTGGCAGGTAGAAACTGAAAGAAACCCATTGTATATGTGTGTGTGTGTGTGTGTGTTTTGTATTTTTGTGTGTTTGATCCCACACACCCACCGTTTGATAACCAGTGCTGGTATGTTTACCTCCCTGTAACATAGTGTTTCAGCAAAAGAGACTGAAGCAATAAGTACCAGGCCTAAAGAAAACGGGGTCAATGCCTTTGAGTAAAAAATTCTTCAAGGCAGTGCTCCAGCATGGTCTTAGTCTAATAACTGAAACAAGTAAAAGACAAAAGATTAAAGATAAAAGGCAATGGTTGGCAGAGTCAGAAAGGTTGCGTTTCTAGGAAATGGGATACATTGTAGTAAACTTTCAGGAAAATACTTGTAGAAAGGGAGAGACTGAAGAGTTTGCTGAGTATAGAGACTAACTCTTTAATCTATGCTGAAGGGTAGACAAAAGACACCATCAGGACTGATGGCTTTTGCATGTCATGTGTAAGTATGCAAGGAGTAGAAGGAAATAAAATTGGAGGAGATTTGCCAAGTGCATGCAGTTGTGAGCTGGTTGCAAAGCAGATGAGAAGGTGGGGGTGTACTGCTTATAGAACTAATGTTGCTATGAAATGAAGGGAAAGAAGATTTTACAAAATTGGTGGAAATCATTTTGGCAAGGAACCAAGAGGATTGGCTGCAGTTTGAAAGTTGCAATGGCTTGAGAATTGTACAGTGCACCAAGTCATTACTGGATAAATATACATCTTTGTTGGAATGGTTGTAAGTGTGTAAATATATGCACACATATATACGTATGTATATACATATATACATATGCATATACATATATATATATATACATATATATATATATATATATATATATATATATATATATATATATATATATATATATATATATATATATGTATATATAAATAAATATAATTAAGGGATCAGCAAATATTTGCTTCACCATATACCGAAGTTCAGAAATAGCAGCTAAAAAAGCTGAGAATCCCACAGGTAGCGTCACTTGTAACTCACAAAGGCAAAAACAAGAAGAAAAAACAAAGAAAAACTAACCAATTCCGACGTTTAACAGTAGACGCGTTCCTGGATTATGATTGATAATAATCAATTTCCTTCATCAATACTGTATTCCAGTAGTAAATTCGACTATGCTAGCAAACTGTGTAAGCATATTTGCTGATCCCTTAATTATATTTATAAATATATATGAGTTTTTAAATAAGTTCTCCACCAATAATGGTGCTTTCATACCGATGGGCTTGGTAAAAATTATTAATTGTTAATTGATTTATTAATTAATAAATGGATAATCCTTTACCCTTTTAATTTGTAATATATATATATATATACCGGAGTAAGCACATGAAATGTGCAACAAGGTGTTAAAAACTGTCCGATGAACAGTCTTATGTTATTTTTCTGCTGCTTTTAAATAAAGTATATATATATATATATATATATATATATATATATATATATATATGTAAACATTCATACATGACACACATACATGCAAGCATCATGTATACATCTACATGTAAACATGCATGTGTACACATATCCACACTTCTACAAACATATATACTTTCATACATATGCACAGACAATTTCATGCTTACATATACACACATATACAAACAAAATCCATGCATACATATACAAATACAATCATGCATATAAAAGAATTGCCTTTGGTCAGTTCTAAAATACTTTATTGGTAATTTAAAGTGGGATGATAAGGGTTCCACTTGACCTGATCAATGGAACTGCTTGCTTATGAAATTATCATGCAAGTGGCTGAGCACTCCACAGACATGCATGCCCTTGACATAGTTCTCAGGGAGATTCAGCATGACACAGAATGTGACAAGGCTGGCCCTTCGAAATGCAAGTATTACTCATTTTTGTGAGCTTTGTGGACTGCAGTGATGTGAAATAAAGTGTCTTGCTCAAGGACCCAACGTGCTGCTGAGAATCAAGCTCATGACCCTATGAGCACAAGCTGAATACTCTGGCCACTAAGCCACGCACCTTCACTTGCATCACAGCCCAGACGTAGCCTCAGCTGGGTTGGAATCAGAAGGGTTAAAATTCTATTCACTAGGATTCCTTATATGTAAAACCTAAAGATTTTGATGCATAATTGCATTCCCCTCTTCATTCATTTCTGTTTCATTTCTGAAGAGGCTTGAGTCATACTTCTCAGCCTTGTTAAAAGTAGAATCATAGCAGCAAATGTTTTGTCCTTCATATTTTATTTTTAATTTTAGAATTGATGAAATTATATTCAGCCATATCTTATATCTTCATTCAATTTTGATGGAGACTACTTATGGAAAATACTCTTTCTGATATGATGCTGCTTTGTGCCAAGCTGTAAAATCGTAATGCCTAATCTGACATATATGCTAATCCAGGTCTCCTAGCTTTCATTTTTAAGTGTTGCTGTTTTACAATAAAATTTCTTACCTGTCAGTAGCAATTTCTTTAAGAAATATATTATACAATCAAGTTCTTACTAGTTCACACCTTGATTTCTCTGTTTCTTCAGTTTTAAATTGATCAGCCAAAGTTAAAAAGTAAGAGCTGTAAAAAATGGATGTGTGGCTTGAACAAACTCTTGGGAAATGGAATTTTAATCTTTTGAAGGTTTTCGTTATTTCTAGATATATACATAACGAGCTCTTTGAGCCTAATAGTCAGGGTGTTCAGTTCACAATTATACAGTCATGTTCCAATTCCTGCATGTGTGTATACGTGGTTTATACATGTGTATGTGTTTGTGCATGTTTATTCATTAATACTTGCATAGGTGCAGGTGTGGCTGTGTAGTAAGAAGATTGCTTCCCAACCACATAGTTCCAGGTTCAATCCCACTGCATGGCACCTTGGGCAAGTGTCTTCTACTATAGCCTCAAACTGATCAAAGCTTGGTAGATGGAAACTGAAAAGAATCCCATCATATATATGTATATATATATATATATATATATATATATATATATATATATATATATATATATATATATATATATATATATATATAGATAGATAGATAGATAGATAGATAGATAGATAGATAGATAGATAGATAGATAGATAGATAGATAGATAGATAGATAGATAGATAGATATAGATAGATAGATAGATAGATAGATAGATAGGGTGAATAATTGAATATTAATTCAATTTAAAACCAAGTGGCCTAGCATATAAAAAAATCTGAAAACTCAGGAAAAATTGTATTACACGTGTATAAGGGATGACCACTAGGTGGACATCCAGTATGCTAGAAAGAGGTCATCAACGACCCAACCACAAAGAAAAATAATGTTGTCTAGAAAAATTTCGCAAAAACACCAGAACAAGACAAAATGAGAAATATACAGAATAAAATGGTTTTAAATTGATTTAATATTCAATTTATCACCCTATCTATATAAATAATAATTTAAATAGTTATGTTCTCCAGCCGGCAACATATATTGCAGTGAATTATTCTCTGCAGAATTGTTTCTGGAATTTTGCGTGCCGGAGCTGAGGCATTTTGAAAATTAACCCCAATGTAATCAGTAGAACTATACGCAAGTCTTATTTTATGAAGACAATTTGTGTATAGTTCTGCAAATTATACTGATTCTAGAACGTCTATGCTGATGAGAACACGGATGTTGTTTCGTAAGTAAAACGTTAATGTTCGAAACTGCAATACATAAATAATTCTTTATTCTGTATATTTCTCATTTTGTCCTGTTCTGGTGCTTTTGCAAAATTTTTCTGGAGAACGTTATTTTTCTTTGTGGTTGGGTCGTTGATGACCTCTTTTTAGCTTATTGGATGTCCACCTAATGGTCATCCCTTATACACGTATATATATATATATATATATATATATATATATATCAGTTGTTCATATATTAGAAAAAGAAGCACACTCTAAAGCAGTGTTTCTCAGCCACTTTTTCCCTGTGGACCCCTTTGATTCCTATTCTACTCGGATGGACCTTCCTAGCCATTTGATGATCAAAAAATATACTTTTATAATTAAATATTATTAGGAATTGTATGAAAAAAATTGTTAAAATATTTTGTGTTTTGTAGAAGTTTAACTAATTTATTGCAGAGAAGTTTAACAGCAAAATTTTATGTGTACCTCTAAGGGTCATATGGACCCTGTTTGAGAACCACTACTTTAAAGCATGAGAGCAAGAATATAGTTTTTAGGAAGTTAAATGTTATGGCCGGTCATAGAGTGACCATTGGTTTTGCACCTGTAAAGCACTTAGCACTATAGGTGACTCGTCAGATTCAAAAGGCTGAAGGCACATAACCTCTCTATAACTGGAGGAAGAAATATGTCAGTCTTATATCTATGTGTATGTGTCTTTGTGTCTGTGTTTGTCTCCCACACTGTTTGACAACTTCTGTTGGTGTGCTTACATCCTTGTAACTCAGCAGTTTGACAAAAGAAACTGATAAAATAAGTACCAGGCTTAAAAAAAGTTCTGGGGTTGATTTATTCAACTAAAAATTCAAAGTGGTACCTAAACATTGCCACAATCTGAAAGAGATGAAAGATGAAAGATAGAAAGATAATGCATTGTGAGCTATTGGTTATGGGTTAGGGTTAAGGTTGTAAGTTGAATCCCATGTTAGAGTAGCACATTGTTTTCCATGAGCAAAGCACTATATTTCTTGTTGCTTCTGTCTAGTCACCACTAATGAGCACCAGCCAGGATGTCGGTGCAGTCCACTCTCCCTCTGTTGTCACATACTGTGTGTTTTATCTATAGGACCAAGGGTGAGAAATCTGAAAGGCTGTCTAGCTCTTCTTACAACTACATCAGTACTTAATGTAATCTAAAAATTGAATGAATATGACTTTAAACTCTTGGGAATAGAATTTTAATCTTTTAAAGGTTTTTTCTTGGTTCTTTGAGCATGGCCAAGTGGTCAGGTTCTTTGAAGATGGACGTGATTATACAATCATATGTTCAATTTTTGTATGTTTGTACACATGGCATAGACATGTGTATGTGTCAGTATATTTATCTTGTGATGCAGTATGGTCTAGTGGACATAGTGTTCATTTCATGACTATGTTCAATTCCTACATGTGTGTATACATGGTGTATGGATATGTATATGTTTCTATGTGTTCATCCAATAATTCAGCATGGCCTAGTGGTAAGTATGTTTGGTTCATGATTGTACAGTCATAGGTTCAGTTCTTGGACTGAGCAGTATACTGTGTCTTGAATAAAACACATCATTGTACAATATTTCTGTTTAACCAGCAGCAATAAGCACCAGTTGTCACATCCTGGATGCTCCACTGGGTGTGTAGGTTTGCTTGCTTGCTACTATATAATATCTTATATAATAAAACACGTCACACTGTAGGGAAAGAAGAGTAAAACAACAGATGAAGTGGGAGTGGATGGCAGTGAGAGATGCTAAAGCAGGCAACAGCATTAAATGGCTTTGCCCTGAAGATGCTGATATTTTTAATCACACTAAATTCTGAATTTTTATTGTAAACTGCATTTACTTTATCAGTTCATCTATCTCTCTCTCTCTCATATGTGTGTGTGCATACACATGGTCATACTCACTCAATTATATATATGAAATTAAATAAACACCTTTGTTTTCAAAATATTACCATTCACATTATCTTAATATATAAAGCTGAAGTTGTGTGTCTGTGTGAAGCCTTTTTAAAAGTTTATAGAAATCCATATTTTCCACTTTTTCGTAAAATATTTTACATCAATGGAATTTTCTCGATGTGAACTTTCCAGTGCAGTAATTAGATTTTTAAAATTCTATTTACTTTGTGAAATTTAAGGGAGATTTGGCTTTTGTTTCTAGCAACTTTTATATTTTTTCCATTCTATCTGTACTGGCGTTCTTATACATCAATTATGTGCTCAACATATAATATAGAGAGTAAGAGTAAAAGAGGGAGAGAGAGAGAGAGAGAGAAAGTGATACATACAAAGTCATAAATTAACTCGGTTTAAGTCTATTCTTTCCTTCTATCTACCTTTTCACTCTTACTTCGTTCTTCTTCCTCTCTCCCATTTAATAACTTTCTTCTATCCCTCTACCTCTAACATATTTTTCATAACATAGAAACGTAAAAACACACACAACCACACATACATGATCTGTGACAGCAACATACACATAAATTCATACACACATCAACATTATAGATATAAGATTTAGTTTATGTGTGTTTCTTATATAAACAAGCACACACATTGCTATTTTATAACTGTCTTCCGTTCTCCCTTCCTCTCTTTCTCTCTCTTCATTACTCCCGTTCTCTATTCCTTTCTACCCCCATACCTCTCTCTTCCTCTCTCCCTCTTCTCTCTCGCTCTCTCAAACACACACACGCGCACGTACACACAAGAATTCACTACAATATAACTAGATCTTGCCTTACTACATGTTCGTCAATGTTTTGTAAATATACAAACTACGGAGCTTATGTAGACAGGACAACACATTGCAAATCAGTGAACTTCATTAGAAATGTGAAAACTACCTACTCTGCCATCTGTTATAATTTTTTGTTGTTCTGTTTAATATATACATAGATTATGCCTCCAAAGAAGAGAGTTTGCTGGGAAAAGAAAGCAACCGGTTTAAAAAGACAGCAACAGACTGCTGCAATTCACCACATTCCAGAAGCTACTTTGAACATAATGCAAAATGGTGCATCAGCATCTACTGCCCAATCTGATAGAATTCTGGCAAAACTGTGTAGCAACAGATCGCCAGCAATTGCTTCATCACAAATTGCCGTCCTAGCTCCTGCGAAAAGGGATTACCCTGCTATGTATAATCAGGGCAGCGCAAAAAGTTGTTTTGCACAAGCATTTCTATAGCCAATTAGACAGATGAAGTTTACGTACGCTTAATAATGTTACACAAAGCAGCCTTCAGACTTTCCCTATTAATTTCATCGTCTTTTGAATTATGAACATATTTACATCATAAGGGTTTTTTCATTGTAAGGCTTTCTTTTTTAGTTGATTTTCACCTAGCAAGACTTATCGTAGATGGCGTAATAAGTCACACCCGGACAACGTCGGGTTATACTGCTAGTGTATACCTCTTCCAAATTTTGCCAATACAGTACTCCTACTTCCATTAAGTGACTCTTATACCACTCCTTTAGCTCTTTCCACCCCTTTGTAACCTGCCTTCCTCTGTTCTCTATTCTACTTGCATCTTTCCATCTTCTTCTGCCCCCTTCCCCCTACAATAGCCATTTCTTCAGTGCTCTGCTTGTTATAACCTGAAATGTATCACAGGGCTGACCAAAGCCTTGTGAGTAGATTTGGTAGATGGAAACTGAAAGGAAACCTTCATATGTATATATGTATGCCTATATGTATTTATATGTACATATGTATGTATATTTACATACGACTGTTTGTGTGTGTGTGTGTGTGTGTATGTGTGTGTGTGTGTGTGCATGTGCATATAGATATACACACAAACATACATTATGTGGGTGATATTTTCAACTGAGACACTATAACTGTATCTGATTCTTTAAGTGCTTCGATTCTGTGTATGTATATATATTTATAAGATTGCTGAGATTTATTAATGGTTTTTCCCTATGGTGTTGATGTGCCATTTACCATCATTAATAAAATTGTTGGCATTTTTGATGACATGGGTATGCTAGTCTAAATTAAGTATCCAAATTTCACATAAATTTTCTGCTTAAACTAATTGTGTTTGTCATTGTTTATCATCTGTAGTATCAGCTTGATGTCATCCTGTGTCCAAATCTGAGGTTAATTTTGCTTTTCATCCCTCTGCGATTGATAAAATAAAGTACCAGTCTAGTATTGGGATCAATAGTGTTGACTTATCCCCTCCTGTCTAAAGTACTGGCTTTGTGTCTAAATTAGAAACAATTGTTTTAAGGCAGAAAGCTGGCAGATTTATTAATGTATCTGATAAAATGTCTTGTGATAATTCTTCTAGCTCTATACATTTGGAGTTCAAATCTTGCCAACATCACCTTTGCTTTTCATCTCTCCAAGGTTGATAAAGTAAAGTATCATTCAAGTATAATCAGCCAAAGTTGCTGACCTTGTGTCTAAATCAGAAACTATTATTATTGTTATTATTATTATTATCATTATTGCTGTTGTTGTTGTTGTTATATACAAGTGTGCATAGGCTAGTGAATATGGATGTTTGCGTGTGCATGTGCATGTGTGTATGTAAGGGTGTATATTTACTGTTTAATCTGCTATTGCTACTATCCCATCACTCACTTGCCTATCCACCTACTTGTATGAGACCCACCTACTTCTTATCCCCTACTATCATTCTCACTACTTATCCATTGCTGTTCTCAAGAGACCATATTCCACATTGACCTGTCATGTCCACTTTCACCCTTGTTCTCCCCACCTGTATTGCCATTCAGCCTCTACTCTTATTCTCTTTCACCCACACATTTCTGACTCTCTGCCTGTTATCTGTGCACTTGATCACATTCCATTGGTTGTGCACCACTTATTATTCTTATGTATTATCACTATCATTCATGCCTCAGTATAGTCCATACTTTGGTTCTCCCACTCTATAGAGAGGTTGGTGAGTAAACAGACATGAAACCAAGAGATTCTTCTAGTTGTGTTGTGGACATGTCTACTTCTGTAATGCTGGTGCCATGAAAGAAGGCACTCAGTACAATCTGCCAAGTGTGAGATAGAGAAGATCCTTTAGTCTTGACCAGTACAGTCTATAAAGTGTTTGGCATTAGAAACCAAGTAAAAAATGGAATTTAGGGGTGAGAAGTGGTCCTCTAACCTGTATTTAATGGAGTACTGCTTCACCAGATACATGCTGATTTGAACTGTCATAGTGTGTCCAACCCATGCTTGCATGGGAAGCAGATATAGAATAATGAGTATGGTGTTGATGATAATTATGAGAGGGTGCTGAAAGTTCCTGGCTTTAAGGGTATCATGAAGGGCCTGTTTGAAGGCCCAACCTTCCAAGTTCTTTTATAGGGCTTAGAAAAATTGAGGGACCACTGTAATAAGAGTGTGCATTTGAGAGAGAAATATGTTAATTAAAATCATAATTAACTGATGCTCCTGTATTTTCTTTTACCCAAAGCCAGGAACTTTTCAGCACTTCGTTGTACATATACACATTCATTCAGAAATTCCCCAAATTTTATCAAATGTAACTATCGTTAAAAGAAACCATAACTGAGAATACTACACAGTCACTAGATCTGCAAGAATAGCAGCCAAATCACCCTCAAATCACATCATACTGTCCTAAAAGGTGAAGTCTCATTGGCCGATGCAGTCTTTGTTATACTAAATATGAAAGAGGAGAGAATCAAGACTGAGCTGGAGACAAATTATAACTGGCATTCTGTTGGTGATGATGACGAGGGTTCCAGTTGATCCAATCAACAGAGCAGTTTGCTTGTAAAACTCAAATGCGAGTGGCTCAACAGACATGTGTATCTTAAATGTAGATCCCAGGGAACTTCAGTGTAGCACAGAAGGACCAGGCCGGTCCTTTGAGTTACAAGTACCACTCAATTTTGCTGATTAAGCAGACTGAAGCACTGTAAAATAAAGTGTCATGCTCAAAGACACAATGTGCCACTAGGAATTGAATTAACAATCTTATGATCATGGTCCAATTACCCTAACCACTAAGCCATGAATAAATTAATTATAGCAATTCTAATGTTGTTGTGGTTGTCATTGTGGTTATTGCAATCATTATCATACCACTGCTGTGGTCATTGTTGTCATGTCATTATCATCATATCGTTACCGTAAAATCATCAGCATCACCATCTCCATACCACCTTTATCGTCACTGTACCATTATGGTGACCATTATACCATTATCATCATGTTCACCATCATTCTATCACGATTATTATACCATTGTCATCATAATTATCACTGCAATCTCTATATCACCATTCTCATCATCATCACACCACCACCACCACTATCATCATCACAACACTCCCACCCCCACCACATTGACCATTGTAGTGGTTGTTGATTCTCTTGCTAATGTACACTACCATCATCCAGCCCCACCCCAAACTCACCGTCCATGACACACACAATGCTCCAGCCTCTCTCATTATCTGCAACATAATTAACATAATTAACATCTGTCAACATGCATTGGACATTATCCTCGATCTCTTCACTATTACTCTTGCCTAACGAATCAACATTGTGAATAAGCTTGTTAGCCAACATGGCAGAGATAAACAATTGTTAATTGGAGATGGGTACGTATGTGTATGTATGTACATCCTTATACACATGTACACATGTATATATGTGTGTGTGTGTGTGTGTATTTATATATATATATATATATATATATATATATATATATATATATAAAAAAGACAAGATAGAAAATGCTAAAATGATTTTATAAAAAACATTTCAGTACCGGTTTCGATCCTTGAGATCTTTTCAACAGTAAATATGGATAACAGATTTTGGAAAAATTAAATTTTGGCAAATTTAAATGAAAAGTCTTTTTAAAAACATATTTTCTTTGTTTCTGTCTGTCTCTGTTTCTCTTGTTAACACTTGTGGGTTCGAGGTGAATTCTTCGAAAAGAAGAAGAAGAAGAAGAAGAAGAAGAAGAAGTAGTAGTAGTAGTAGTAGTAGTAGTAGTAGTAGTAGTAGTAGTAGTAGTCGTAGTAGTAGTGGGAGTGGGAGTGCTATGATACTAGCAGAGTGTTAATTGGTTCTGAATCACTTAAGTGTCCCAAATCACTACTCCCGTCAACAACAGATGAGTAAAAATTAGCAATATCAAATTGAATAAACTTCGTATTTTCCTTATCCTTAATTAATTTGAACCATTCTACAAATTGTATTGAGTTAGACCATAAATTAAGTTTTAATTTCCTTACTATTGTAGGGATATATTTATCTAAAATATTCTTACTAAGTGTCCCAATATCCGACTTAGTCGGGCAAATGAGTCTTAAGGAAGGATCTGTTCAAAAATTACTCTTGTGATCCTTAGGGATAAATCACTGTTCCTTAGGTACAAGAGGTTCAGTTCTGTTCATTAGGTTATACCTATTCATTAACTTTTTAGCTTCTAAATTTGCTTTTCTGAGCATATTTTTATTTGTTATTTTGCAGTTTTTCTTGATTTCTTTTTTAAGGTCTAAATAATGCTGTTTCTGTCTTTTATATATGTTTCCCATTTTGTCAGATTTAACTAAAATTCCATTCGTTCTGTTAATTTCCTTGGTAATCCTGTTTAGGTATTCCAAATGTTGGTTCCTTCTTGGTGACTTATTGATTTTAATGTTCTTAACAACTGTCCACAGTTCTTCTCCGAATTTATCCAACTTCGGATTATATGGAGGGTTTTTCTAGATTTAAAAAGCTTCTTAAATTTTGAATTCTCATCTGCAATGTCTACTGTCTGATCATTCTTATCAAAGAAAAATGCAAGCAGTTCCAATATGTTCACGTCGTAACAACCTGATGAGAACTTTTTTATACATATGTAATTTAAGTACAAGTAATAATGTTGTCTGTTGTGAATTAATGTAACTTGGCCCTGAAGAGATGGAAGGCCCTAATTTCTTATCTCAGACAAGAGTAAGTCAGGATCTTGCATCGAAATGCACATAGGATAATAAACATGTGTCATGGCTCTTATTTCAATTGATGTATATACATATATGTATATATATAATAAATCTCTGAAAGAGGTATAAACAGTAGCTGCACGACAATGTGAAGTATATTTGCCACTTAGCGGTTAGCCACATTTAAGTGGCAAATATACATCATGTATCTGTATGTATATATGTGTATTTATATACATATATATATATATATATATATATAATATATATATATATATATATATATATATATATATATATATATATATATATATATGTAAGTCAGTAAATAGTGGGGTTGTGCTTAACACAAACTTTTAACCCTTTTTTTAAACCTAACAAAACTCTCAACTCTCATGCATCCTTATTTTTCCTACCAATTTATACATGAACTACTATTGAACTACAAAAGCTCAAAGACAATATAATGTATGGGTATATTTATTTTTTTTATATGTTATTGTTTTATATATTATTTTCTTCATTTTGTACTTTTTTGTACTTCTTTGTAAAAAAACATTTTCATTCTCCTTCTTCTTGATAATTTGCTTCATCGCAATGAAAACCGGTTAGAAAAAATCTTTATTAAATTATGCTCCCAGTTCAGCATTCTGGCTTTTTTTCATTTTCCTATATATATGTATATATATTTATATTAGTATATATATATGTATGTATATATATATATATATATATATATATATATATATATATATATATATATATATATATATGCATGTATATATATATGCATGTATATATATATACACACACACATATATATATGTATATGTGTGTGTGTGTGTGTTTGTGCCTGTGTTTTTCCCCACACTCCTACCACTTGACAACTGGTGCTGATGTGCCTATGTCCTCATAAATTAGCAGTTCAGCAAAAGCAACCAATAGAATAAGTACTAGACTTAAAAATAAATCCTGGGTTGATTTGTTTGATGAAAACCCTTTGAGATGGTGCTCCAGCATGGTCATAATCAAAATGACTGAAACAAAGAAAAGAATAAAAGAATACTGTCTACTGTAATGGAATGATTGGCAACTGGTTTCAAACAGTAGTAGATATGTATGTCAAGGGTGTCTGCTGTCCCCTACCCTCTTCAACATCTTCCTGGAAAGAATCATGTCAAGATACTCTTGAAGACCATGAAGGCACTATCAGTGTTAGAGGAACGACCATCACCAGCCTCCGATTCATCAACAATATCATTGGCAAGGTAGAAATAAAAACAGAACTGAAAAGCTTGGTGAAACAGCTTCACAATATCTCAAAGGCATATGGCATGGAAATAAGTGCAGAGAAAACTAAAATCATGGACAACAACAACACAAAATGTACCACAAATGAATTCACAATGAACAGATGCAAGTGTTTTGATTTGTGAAGCATTGCAAAGCAATTCATTCTCATTGGCGTTAAACAACTGGTCAAGTTGTGATGTTCTATAGTTTCTGCTTGAATTCCTCCTTTGTCCCTGTTCTCCACAGACTTCTCTCCAAGAACACTGAATTACCTAATGCCATGATAATCCTTGAAACATAGCCAGAGTCTTGTGTTCACTAGCATGGGTTCATTGATGGAGACCTGCAGCTTTTTCTTCTAACATCAGACGTGTATCCCCTTTCCATGTTGCCGTGAAAACCTCAAAATCCTGGTCAAGTTATTCTTCTTTTGTTGACTTCATGAATCTTCTTATTGCATGGATCTTAATGCATTGGAAGTGTTGCTTGCTTTCTTGATGATGGATACTGTTGCTTTTCTGATGTTCTACTCTTGTGCAATATTTGATGCCATGTTCCAAATGCTGTAAAATCTTGCTTTTCTGTTAAATTGTCAATGGTATTTGCTTTCTCTTCACAGACATGGTAATGGCAATCAGTACAATCACTTGTAAAAGTTGTCAGAACAAAGCCATTGAAGGAATGAAGGAACCAATGCTTTTCCTTTGATTTCAAGTCTTTTAGCATATCAATTATTTTTATGTAAAATTATCTTATCACTGTCTAAAGTGACCAATTGAAATCAAACTAGCCCACAGACAAACACATGGATATTTTTGATAACTGTAAACAAAAGAGAAGGCCATGACATAAATGTTAGACTGCAACATGTCTTTGATGTACCAGTTTTACAAGTTCTTCTGTACATTTTTGTGTTAAAATCGTTTTTATCAATAATTCTTTGAATTAAATTAGCAGCAGTCAACATACATTCACTTCTAACCATTTTAAGCAAAAGAGGCATTGGACAAGCCAGTGTTATTTTTGAGTATCAGCTTACATACTGTATGGGTCATGAAATATTCATGGGTCCTGCAGATCATGTTTTGATAAACCAAAATTCAGATAACTGATGTTTGAATTACTGAGGTTTAACTCAGCATGTGTGTGTGTGTGTGTGTGTGTGTGTGTGTTTATGTATATGTATGAACACACACACACACACACACATGTATATGCACTTATGAAGGTGCAGGAGTGGCTGTGTAGTAAGAAGCTTGCTTTCTAACC
>NC_142955.1:8081653-8089153 GCF_046866305.1 Octopus bimaculoides
TATATATATATATATATATATATATATATCGACTTTATAATATGTATGAATCATTCTGGATATTGCATCGAAATGTTCATAGGTCATTTTCATTATTATTATTATTATAATAAAGTATTTTCAATGGATCAGTTTTGAGCTCTATTTAAAGTCGATATATATATATATATATATATATATATATATATATATATATATATATAAACTCAACTGTGAGTATTTTGCTAAGTTTGTTAACAGATACTATATTCTTTTGCCAAATTTTTGATATAAAAAATATATAAACACATACATATATATATATATATGATGGGCTTCTTTCAGTTTCCGTCTACCAAATCCACTTACAAGGCTTTGGTCGTCCCGAGGCTATAGTAGAAGACACTTGCCCAAGGTGCCACACAGTGGGACTGAACCAGGAACCATGTGGTTGGTAAGCAGGCTACTTACGACAAAGCCACTCCTACGTTGTAGGAGTTCTTTTATCAAAGAATGATGAGTTGAAAAAATGTTCTTTTTATATTCCTTGGCAGGCAACCAGGGTTGTTGGGTGTGCATAAAAGAATACAAGAGTTACAGAATGGAGAATGAGAAATGCAGGTGATATATGTTTCATAGCGAGTGAAACCTCAGAAGTGGTAAAATCCAAGTGAGGTGTATACTGCCAGCCACTCTTCAGGTCAAGGATATTTTGATTGGATTTAAAGGCTACATTGTTGCAAGGAGGTACATGTTGAGGCAAAGATTCAATCAGAATGTGTGAATGGTATAGTATGTGAGGGGTATATAAATGAGGGGAGAAATAATTAATAGTAGAAGGAAAGAAAGAAGAGAAAGAAGAATAAATAAATAAAATAAAATAAAATGAAATATAGAGGAGTGAGAGAAGGAAGGAATTGGATGGGTCAGTGGGAGATAATATAGTAGTTTTTAGCTTAATTACAGAATTCAATAGAGGGATTGGCATTTGAAGAGAGGAGAAATTGGAGGGGATAGGGTGAGGCAATATTTTTGGTTGTAGGGTACAAAAGAAAGTATCTATGAATAAAGCAAGGTAGGGTGGGGAGTTTAAGCGCGACTTGGGGTTTTATGGTCAAAAGGTGTAAATTGGTACAAGAAAAAAAAACCAGACAACAATGAAGTGGTGAAGGTGTATGTAGACATATGAATTTATGGGTGGAGTGGGTAGGAGGGGAAGGGAGTAGAAATATAAGGAGAGAAGAATATTTTAGGTAGTAGGTAAAAAATATGGATAGAAAATTGTAATTGATGATGAAGGAATTAAAAAAAGAGAAAAATATTGTTGGTTTAATATACAGTAGTAGTGAGTGTGGATGAGTGGGGAAAAGAATATAAGGGAGCTATGGGGAGACAAGAGCGGGGTGAGGTTGTAATGTTTGGTATTTCAAGAATAGATTTAGTGCCTGATATTTACAAGTGAATATTACACTGCTGCATTCATTGAGACAATCTGTGGATTGCAAAATAGCCATGACTGTGGCTATGCAGAGATGGCACTTATTATATCTGCTGTAAGGTTTGGCGTGGGTGATTATGGATCATTCACTATTTTCCCTTCGTTCAGGTCTAATGACCCTCTGTGTTTGTTTTCGTTTCCTTTCCCTGTATGTCTTCACTGTCCTGTTTTTGTTCCTAACTTTGACACTCCATAAATCTAAAATTTTACTAGAGTATTTATGGGAGAAACTGTCTTTGAAGATTCATATTGTTGCTGATTCCTCGAAATGGGGAGTAGATAGACAGCTGACAACTAATGAAGGGTCATTCTTTGTATTACTTGTCCTATTTTTCTCTCTTTATTTGCATATTCAACTGATTTGTTTTCCTATTTCATGTTGTTTACTGTTGGTGATGTCCTATACCCATATATGCATAGATATGCATATATATGCATATATATATATATATATATATATATATATATATATATATATATATGTATATATATATATATATATATATATATATATATATATGCATATATATATTATTTACATATATATATATGCATATATATATTATTTACATATATATATATGCATATATATATTATATATATATATATATATATATATATATATATATTTGCACATATATATATATATATATATATATATATATATATATATATATATATATATATATATATATTATTTATATATATTGGGTTGGCAACTAAGTTCCAGCCGTTTTTTTAAATTTAAATTTTTTAAAAGGTTTAATAAAAAATAACAACTAATTAATCAATAATGTATTCACCCTTGTTGTTTGCAACTTCTTCCCAACGTTCAACAAGATTTTCAATACGTCGTTGGTAGAAATCACCCGATTTTGACTTGAAAAATTGATCCAACCAAGCTCTCAATTCTGCATCAGTATTGAACAAAACTTCGTGCATAGCATTTGAAAGAGATCAAAAGAAGGTAGAAATCCATTGGTGCCAAATCAGGAAAGTACAGCGGGTGTTGAAGCACTGCATTTGAATTACTTCCTTGGTCATTTTGGTGATATGAGGGCTGGTGTTGTCGTGCAGCAGAA
This sequence comes from Octopus bimaculoides, assembly GCF_046866305.1. NCBI lineage: Eukaryota > Metazoa > Mollusca > Cephalopoda > Octopoda > Octopodidae > Octopus > Octopus bimaculoides. The sequence continues at coordinate 8,084,213 of NC_142955.1, forward strand.
GAACTCCATGCTGCCGATTAGGTTTTTTCTCTTGAATAGCCATGTTGAGTCGTCCCATCTGTTGAACATATAGTTCCATGATGACCATTTGGTTCCATTCAAGCAATTCATAATGGATAATCCCTTCCCAAACCCACCATACGCACAACATCGTTTTATGTGGATGAAGATCCTGTTTCACTCTTGGTGTCACTTGTTTACCAGGGCCAAGTCATTCCTTACGCTTCTTCATATTGATGTACAGGCACCATTTTTCATCGCCAGTAATGATTCAGTAAAGAAATCGTTGCTTGTGTCCATGAGTTGAGCGGTGACGAGCAAGCAAACCAGCGGAAATTGTGGCTTGTTGATTTTTGTTGTTGTCACTTAAAGCGTGTGGAACCCATGCTCCATACTTCTGAAGCTTTCCCATCGAGTGAAGATGTTTCTCTATAGCAGTGCAGGAACATTCCATTTTCTCTGCCAGTTCCCTTGTCATTTGACAAGAATTTTCGTGCAAAAGTTGGTTTAATCACTTTTCATCGAACTCAACTTGATGGCCAGACCGAGGTGCATCTTTGAGGTCAAAATTTCCATTTTTGAACTTGGCATACCAATCATGAGCGGTTCTTTCAGCTATGGCACCCTCTCCATACACAGCACAAATATGGCAAGCAGCTATTGTGGCCTTAGAACCTTGATTAAAAGCAAAGAGAAGGAGGTGCCGAAAATGCTTGTTTTTCTTTACTTGACGTTCCATTTTGATGATCTGAAAATAAACAAAAATAAACTAAAATTAACTATACAAAAAAAAAAAAATACATTACAAAATAATTCAAAAATGGAATCCTAGAAAAAAATTGATTCCAAACTTTAAAAACGCAATAAATTCCAAAATTAAAAAAAACGGCGGGAACGTAAATGCCAACCCAATATATATATATATATATATATATATATATATATGTGTGTATGTATGTATGTATGTATATGCGTGCGTGTGTGTCTGTGTGTATGTGTATAAGAAGGGATGACCACTAAGTGGACATCCAACATGCTAGAAAGAGGTCATCAACGACCCAACCACAAAGAAAAATATTGTTCTCCAGAAAAAAATTTCGCAAAACACCAGATCATAAGCGGGCAAGACAAAATAAGAATTATACAGAATAAAGAATTAATTGTGTACCGGTTTCGACATTAACGTTTTACTTACATGACAACATCCATGGTCTCTTCAGCCCAATCGTTCTAGAATCAATATAATTTGCTGAACTATACACGAATTGTCTTCATAAAATAAGACTTGCGTATAGTTTTACTGATTACATTGGGGTTATTTTTCTCTGCAGAGAATAATTCACTGCAATATATGTTGCTGGCTGGAGAACATAATTATTAAAATTATTATATATATATAGATGGTGATAAATTGAATATTAATTCAATTTTCTGATGTTTTGCGAAATTTTTTTCTGGAGAACATTATTTTTCTTTGATGACCTCTTTCTAGCATATCAGATGTCCACTTAGTGGTCATCCCTACTTATACACATGTAATGCAATTTTTATGAATTTTCAGATTTTTTATATGCTAGGCCACTTGGTTTTAAATTGAATTAATATTCAATTTATCACCCTATCTATATATAAACAACAATTTAAATAATTATGTTCTCCAACCGGCAGCATATACTGCAGTGAATTATTCTCTGCAGAATTGTTTCCAGAATTTGGTGCACCAGAGCTGAGACATTTTGAAAAATAACCCCAATGTAATTGGTAGAACTATACGCAAGTCTTATTTTATGAAGACAATTTGTGTATAGTTCTGCAAATTATATTGATTCTAGAACGATTGTGCTGAAGAGACCACGGATGCTGTTAATAATATATAATATATATAAATAATATATATATATATATATATATATATATATATATATATAGAGAGAGAGAGAGAGAGAGGGGGGGATAGTTATGGGCACAGACATGGCTGTGTGATTAAGAAGGTTGCTTTGCAGTTATGTGGTTTCTTGTTCAGTCCCATTGCACTGCACCTTTGAGCAAGTTTGATGGATGGAAACAGCATGGAATCCTATTGCATATATATATATATATATATGTATGTATATATATATATATATATATATATATATATATATATATATATAGTTAAAAAAAACAATAACAAAAAAACAACAAAGTGAGGACGTGATATGGATAGTATTATTGGACGCTCAGGAAAGGAAAGAGAGAGAGTGTGTGTGTGTGTGTGTGTGTGTATTATGTATATCTATCTATCTATATTATTTAATAAAATGGTGTGATCGAAAATGATAGTAGTACAGACATTTGGCTAGCCTGAAGCATAGACATGCCTTGTGTAGATAACATGAAGCAGATAATACTGAATTAATGAAGTTTATTTATCAATATATATAATACACTTCATTCCATATCAAGTTTGATAGAAATTTCAGTAAGTAATAACAAAACCTGATAATTGATGGCTGTAACTCAGTGGGTGAAGGAAATGGAGCAGGTAATCATGTACTACATACGTTTTAAAGGAAACATCAAATGAAAGTTATGTAACATTAAGGTATGACATAGTCGTTCAGTGTTCCTTCTCCCCAAATACTTTTCAACCTGTTGTTTAGAAGTTCATTGCTGAAAAGGATTCACACCAAGAAACCAGGAAGAAACTTCTATACTTTCATCAGACGAATGTGAAGTGAAAGTCCTGCCTGGTCAAGCAAGTAATATATTCCTTCTTTACAAGCAAACTATGGATAAGCGGAAAGGGGTGTGGTTTAAAGAATGGGGTTGTTGGACCGAGATGTAAGAGAATGAAGGAGATAAATATTATCATTATCAGGTGATAAAGTTGAAACTACAGTGTTGAGGCAATAAGAGGAAAATGAAAAATAAACTATACTCAATTTAGTTAATTTTGTTAATAAGAAAATAAGATTTTGCTAATAAGATAATTTTGAGCGAAGCTCTATGTGCAGACATCAGAATATAAAGTAAAATTATACAAGCAGACAAACGTACATTGAACTCGTATACATATGTATAATGAAGAGTACACACATACACACACAAAAACAAACCTATGCACATGTACATCAATATGTATACACACAAAAGCACACACACATAAACATATGCATATACACACACACACACACCACATATACATGTATATATATGTGTGTGTACTTAAACACATGCACACACACATGCACACACACACACACACACACACACACACACACACACATGTTTTGTCACAAAGTGAATCAATTTTTTTTTAAATAGATCTATTGTTTTATTTACAATTTAATTAGACTTTTATCTTTGAAAATAATTCTCTCAACTTTGACAACACTATGTTCTGGAATGTATTTTCAGGGATTGAGTACAGTTCACATTGCAAAATTTCTTCACCCTCTTTAGAAATCTGTGAAGTTTCAAAGTGGCTTTTTACTTGAGAAATTGTGGTAAAATTAACCAAATCTGGAGAGTAACTGAGGTTTGAGGGCCTTTTCATGCTTTGCCATATTGTCACAGAGAAAGAGTGATACATGGACAAGTGTGTGCCATTTTTTTTGCTCTGCCATTTTCCAGCACCCAACGATAGCCAAACAAAACACGTTTATTGATCTTCTGGCCATATGGAATAAAACTTGTCATGAATGATGCTCCTCAAATCAAAAACAGAAATCAGCATTATCACATTTTAGCAACTCTCAAGTGTTGTTTTGGCTCACAGTGATGATGGTTCAACCAACTGTAACAAATGCCTTTTCCTTTCAACATTAGGAACATACACTTAATTTTCAACTCTTATTGAGACACTTTTCACCAAATTTTCATCAACAGTCAAATGTTCAAACAACTGACTGATTGTGACTCAGTTCTCTTTTTATTCATTTGTCAGCAGACACACCATAAGTTTTATGCAACACAATACATCTTCATTTTTCTTTTGAAATCATATGGAATGAACTTCTGCTAATACTTATTTGTTTGGAAACTTCACAGACATCCCAGGTTACAATTTTCATGGATCACAGCATGCCCTATGGCAGTACAATCATTGTTTGGTGTCATGGAATCTAGACTAAAAACAAACAAAATGTGAAAACTAATTCTTTGCTTTAAGCACTAAAAACGTAAATTAAAGGCATTAACATCTGTAACTTACAGTAAACTCGTTAGTAGGTGAGGAAAAAGAAATCAAAGTAGATATGTAAACACTGTCACAAATTATCTGACTGTATTCAGAGTTGGGAATAAACCCCTGCCGTCTGACTTTAATAGTCTACAAAATTATATTTATTGCACAATATAATTCTTATTGGTGAAATTTGACCAATATTTCTCAAAGGAAAACAAAATTTATGGCAGAATTCTGGTTTAAACACCCCTACATAACCAGTCATAACATTTCAGTTTTTATGAATTTTCAAAAATCGTTTTGCATATTTGTCTTCCACACATGGGAATTCATACAATTAGGCAACAAAATATTTCTTTTTAATTTTTTAACCCTACCCCACATAATCCTAAAAGTTCTATCCTTTTTTCAAATATTTTTTAATGCCAGCAGTGGACCACCTTTGGGTACATCATTATTCCATTAAATGTGTTTAGGGGAGAAAAATATTGAAAAACATCAATACATGTCAGAGTGACAATGAAAATAGGATGGTATCAAGTGGTCATGGGATGTGCCAAAAACAACAGCTAAACCGCCCTTAAATTACACACAATTTTTTTTCCTTTTTGCATTATCGTATGAATTCCTGTGTGTAGAGCACAAATTCAGAAATATTTTCTGAAAATTCCAAAAAATTTAAAGATGGTATGAGGATTATATGAGAGGCTTAAACCAGAATTCTACCAAATTTGCATGTACAAGAATATCTGCTAGGTTTATCTAACAGTTCT
>NC_142955.1:8091653-8099153 GCF_046866305.1 Octopus bimaculoides
TGTGTATCAAGACAATATATTTAATTATACACACCTCACTTCACTAGTATTCATAGAAATGTGAGGCAGAATCTCTGTGAATGTTACACTCCTGTCTCCATTGTCTTTATTTTCAAAACATTTGAATTATCTGAGCTTATTGTAATCATCACCCTTGTTGTTTTAGGTTTTGTGATTCCCAAGAGAGAAATTTTGTCTTGTAATTGTATAGATAATCACCTGCGAATTGAAGTTTTTCAACCCCTTCTATTGTGCATGTGAAATTGCACAACAATTTGTATTTAGTGTGCAGGCATGATTCTGTGTTTAAGAATATTGCTCCGTTATCATGTAGCTTCAGGTTCAATCCCACTAAACTGTAGCCTAGGCAGGTGTGTCTTCTGCTATAACAATAGATCTTGTAGCTGGAAATTAAAAGAAGTCTGTTATGTGTGTGTGTGTGTGTGTGTGTGTGTGTGTGTGTGTGTGTGTGTCTGTCTGTATGTATGTATGGATGGATGGATGGATGAATGTATATAGGTGCAGGTGTGGCTGTGTGGTAAGAAGTTTGCTTCTCAACCACATGGTTTCAGGTTCATTCCCAGTGCATGGCACCTTGGGCAAGTGTCTTCTAACCAAAGACTTGTGAGTGGATTTGGTAGATGGAAACTGAAAGAACCCAATCACATATATATGTGTGTGTGTGTGTGTTTGTTTACAACTGGTGTTGGAATGTTTACATCCCTGTAACTTAGCAGTTCCGTAAAAAAGATCAATAGAATAGGTACTAGGCTTTAAAGAAATACACTGGGAGTGATTCATTCAACTAAAAATTCTTCAAGGCAGTGCCCCAGCATGGCCACAATCTAATTAACTGACAAATAAAAGACAGTGGAGCACTAACAGCACTGTCAAGCGTGTTCATTGCCAGAGCAGCTGTCTGGCTTCCGTGCCAGTGGCCCGTAAATAGCACCATTAGAGCGTAATCGTTACCATTGTTACCTTCTAGCACTTGTTCTGGTGGCACATTTAGAAAATCATTCGAGCGAGGTCATTGCCAGTGCCCCTGGACTGGCTCCCGTGCAGGTGGCATGTAAAAAATACCTTTTGAGCGTGGCCATTGCCAGTACCATGTGACTGGCCCTCATGCTGGTGGCACGTAAAAGCACCCACTACACTCTCGGAGTGGTTGGCGTTAGGAAGGGCATCCAGCTGTAGAAACTCTGCCAGATCAGATTGGAGCCTGGTGCAGCCTTCTGGCTTGCCAGTCCTCAGTCAAATCGTCCAACCCATGCTAGCATGGAAAGCTGACGTTAAACGATGATGATGATGATATATATATATATGCATGTATGTATGTATAGATATATATGTATATGGGAGAATATACAAAAAATAACAACAGACGAGGACAGGTGGTGTAAATAACAAAAGTATATATTAGTATGACGCTCGGGAATACGGAAAGTCTTTGACGTTTCGAGCTACGCTCTTCAACAGAAAGAATACGGAGACAAGGAGAAAAACACGGATTTCTTAAGACTTCATTTAGCATTTGGGCCATAGACATGATAATGTACGCAGATGCAGAAGTGGCTGCGTGGTAAGAAGCTTGCTTTCCAACCATGTGGATCTGCATTCAGTTCCATTGTGTGGTACCTTGAACACGTGCCTTCTACTATTGTGCGTGTGTGCGAGTGTTGATATACATATACATCTGAGTGTGTGGGCAGGGCAGGGCAGAGTAAGTATGCATATGTGCATACCCACATGTATGAGCATGAATGTGGATCACACATGCTCGAGTGTGTGTGTGTCTGGAGATGCCACTATGAAAGGTTGCTCAATAAAGAGAATGAATGGGAGTAAGAGAGTCTGACGAATGTCAACCCAACAGCAATCTAAATTGACAGTACCTTGATAGATAAAGCAATTAAGTGTATGAAGACAGGGGAAGCCCCCGGCCCATCACGAATCACCACAGAGATGCTCAAAATATCTGATGGTGTTGGCTATAGCCTAATCACCTGTATAGTTAACCAGGTGATACATGAAGGAGTCATACCCAATGACTGGTGTAGCAGCACCATAGTCAGCTGCTACAAAGGTAAAGGTGACACTTTAGATCCAAATATAAAATGCTCTGAAAGTGTAGCTGCTAGAATAAGAATAGCCTGGGCAAAGTTCAGAGAGCTCCTACCTCTGCTGGTGACAAAGGGCCTCTCGCTCAGAGTAAAAGGCAGACTGTATGACGCATGTGTGCAAACTGCCATGCTACATGGCAGTGAAACATGGGCTGTGACAGCTGAGGACATGCATAAGCATGCAAGGAAGGAAGCCAGTATTCTCCGCTGGATGTGTAATGTCAATGTGCATACATGACAGAGCATAAACGCCCTGAGAGAAAAGTTGAATTTAAGAAGCATCAGATGTGGTGTGCAAGAGAGATGACTGAGCTGGTATGGAGATATGCTGTGCTTGAGAAGATCCGACAACCCAAGTGAGACCATAGCCCATGGCCTATGCCAGTGGGTGTAACCAGCCCATTTATGAATACCCCTCATTCATTGGACAATAAACCTTGCTTATGAAGACCTATTGAGGCAAGTGAAATCAAAATCAAAATTGCTCACATAGCCAACGACAGTACTGCCTGATTGGCACTCGCTCGTGCCAGTGGATCATTAAAAGCACATCCAAATGTGGGGTGTAACTGGCTCACTTATGAGTACCCCTCATTCATTCGACAATGAACTTTGCTTGCAAAGACCTATTGAGGCAAGTGTAAACAAACCAAAATCGCTGATGTGGCCAATGACAGTACCGCATGATTGGCACTCATCCCAGTGGAACATTTAAAGCACATCTGAGCGTGATTGTTGCCAGGGCTACGGATTGGCCCCTGTGCCGGTGACATTTGTAAAGCACCATTTGAGAATGATCATTGCCAGCGTTGCCTTACCGGCACATGTGCCAGTGGCACATGTGCCAGTGGCACATGAAAAAAAGCATTTGAGCATATATTTATGTGTATTTAAAAGCAGCAGAAATATAACAAAAAAAAACGTTACTCTGAGTTTCACGTTCCCGTTCATCGGACAAACTGTCCGATGAACGGGAACGTGAAACTCAGAGTAACGGTTTTTTTGTTATATTTCTGCTGCTTTTAAATAAAGCATATTACTCTACCTCTAGTATTTGAGTACTCTTTTTTCCACCTTGTTGCACATTTCATGTGCTTACTCCGGTATATTTATGTGTATATATATATATATATATATATATATATATATATATATATATATATATATATATATATATATATATATATATATATATATATATGTATATATATATATATATATATATATATATATATATATATATATATATACATACATATATATATATATATATATATATATATATATATATATGTATATATATATGTATATGTATATGTATATATGTATGCATGTATGTATATGTATGTATGTATATATACGAGTGTAATTCCAAAAGTAAGGTCTCCAAAAATATATAGAAATTACAGAAATGTTTTTTGTCAATGACGTTTACATCATTTTAAAGTTTGAACATTTATCTATTTTTCCTACATTTATCTATTTTTTCGGTTGATGTACTTTTGTAGGTGCTGGGGCAGTTTTTGTATGCCCATGTCATACCAGCTTACCGCCATGTTGAGGAAGCGTTGAACCTCATCTTTCATCTCGTCATCACTGAAGTGCATTTTGACCAAATGTTCTTTCAACTTAGGGAGCAGGTGGTAGTCACTGGGTGCCAGGTCTGGGCTATAAGGTCAGTAGTAATTTATTGTCTTCTGTGAGCATTCATGTGACCATCTTGCACACACTTTCTGATATTGCAACTTTTTACTCAAAAAGTATGGTGCTTTAGGAAACCTCAGGAACCAAAATGTCAAAGGTAGTTTATAGAAAGAAAGAAATTAGCAGAAAACTAATAGTAGAGAGATATAGTGTAATATGTGAATTAGAATACTGCTTAAAGGAATGGAAGAAGATGTATTTAGTGGAAGTGCAATGTAAGAAGACAGTTAAAGTTCGAATTTTATAGAATGGTAGAAATTACTTATAGGAACTAAAGGTATGCTTCTGCCAATGTTTGCAATGATAAACGCATTCAATAAATATATTTACAAGGGGATTCTTTGAGAATAGGATAAAAAATATTTCACTATTACAAAGGGAGCAAAAAGATTTACCTTTGTCATAAGGTGAAGAAATAAAGAGAATATTCCATTCCAAATTAAATTGTTTATTATGATCTTTTAGATACTAGATTAATTTACTAAGCCCAGTATTGTTCTGTTTATTGATATGCCTAAATGTAGGGTAATGATTAGATATTCTTTTGGACAAGTGAGATAAAGAATTACCTATATCAAAAAAAGATGTCAGAACTGGAAGTAATTTTACATTGATAAATAGAGTTTCTAGTCTTAGAATTACTGCTAAGAAAATGAATGCGAGTGGAGTTGACTTCAGAAACAATAAACCTGCTGTTAATATTATTTAAAGAATGGTTAGTGTTAACAAAATTAATGTTAGTATTTTCATTAAGTGGATTTGTATTTAACAACTTATTACTATGCAAAGAGATGATTTGTGTTAGAAAAACCTATCCTAATTTGCTGTGAATTAATAATTGAATAGTATCTTGAATTTCTTGGGAAATTCTTTTCTATAGCTTCATGAAACTGGTAAGGGAGGTTAAATTTGATCTACTTACCATATGGAATTATTAACCAAACAGTTTTGCTGGGACATACCTTGTTATTAGGGTAATTATGCTTAAAAGTCCTCGTTGTACTTTTATATTGAAAACAAGGTCTTAAATAATGGTTATCTCCCTTACGCTGCAGAAATACATTACTTGATTTGGTGTTGTTATTCGAAATAAAATTAAGATTGTTAATATTGTTACAATTTGATTTCATGTCCTGATAAATAGAGGTAGAATTAATGTCAATAGGGTTAATATAGGTAATTTTTTCTTTATAGCCTGCCTTAAGTAAGGCAGAGTTATAAAATTCAGCTTTATCGTTGAAGATATCAACATTAGCAGATAATCTAGAAAGTCTAAGTGAAATATTCCTAACTAAATTTTTTGTAATAGCCTTAGAGTGATTACTGAAAGAACTAATATATCTTAAATTAGTTGAGGGTTTATGGTATGGGAAATATGAATCATTATGCAAGTTAAGGGTAATATCCAAAAGTTGGCTTTAGTTACATCATTGTCAAAAACAATGCTTAAGCCCATGTTTCGGAAAAATTTAACTAAGCTATTCTTAACCCTTTGTAATTTTTCGTTAGAAACATTTTGAAGGTAGAGTAAACAATCATCCCGATATAGACCTCCCTCATAAAGGATGTATATTCTGACCAAATCAGCGATTTGTGCTGAGTCAGAACTTCCCATCCTGACATCAAAACTGTCGAGTGTATCTTTACAGACCCATAGTTTGTTACCAAATTTAATAATAGATTTTCTGGTGGCTAACATGACATCAATTTCATCCCTGGTGAGACCTGCTTTGTTGTGTGTGAGCCAGAGTGCCTTGTTAAGTACAATTTAGTTGATAGAGGAACAGAAACTAGAAACTGGAAAAACTTAGTGCACTTCTTGTTTTTAATAGAACTAAACCAGTTGACGACTTGGAATGAATTAGACCATAAATTAAGCTCCTTAACCAGTTGTTGAGTGACCCATCCATGAGGAATCAATGCTAGATGTATTGAAACAATTGTCGTGATTAATAATATTTTTTCGTGAATTCCATCTTTTGTCTTTCATTTGCCATATACCTATATATATATATATATATATATATATATCATGTCAGTCTTGTATTATCCACACAGCTCAAAGTGAGGTGAATAAAAAGCAAACAAGTAATAAGGACGTCAAGGTATTAGTGCCTTATGGCCGTTTCAGGATCTCCATTTAATTGAATAATGCAAGTATTACATCAACTTGAAATACACTGCCTTCCTTGGATGCATATGACCAAATAGGTTTTCAACATACAGGATACTCCATTATAATTTTTAGCACATATTTCATCAGAACTAGAGAATGAAAGAATTGCATGCTGCTATTACTGTGGCAGAATGAACATAGGGAAAAAAAAATCCCAACTATAATTTGGAGAGGCAAAAGAGAATAACAATGGGGGTCATAAAATGGAAATATGGCTACTATTTTTATCTATCTCCTTATCACCATCAAAAGTTCTCATGCAGCTAGTATGCTCCACCCACTAAAAATAAAAATGAGTAAGAATTGACGGTTAAGTTCTACCTGCTGATAATAAATTGATTACTGTCAGACACTCTCCCAAACCCCTAATTCACTGTGGTTATAAATTCCCTATGACCACATAAAGAAACAAAACTCAGAAGAAGTTAATAAGATAGTGGTAAATGCCCAGAAAGGGGGAGGGTAGGGATGACATAAACTATTTAATTATTCTAAGTTTATGGGGCCTAAAATAGGAAACAAAGGACATTACAAGGATATCTAAATGGGCATTAAGGATACAGGGGGAAAAATATTTAACCAAAGTTTAGCAAAATTAATATATTATTATATTTTGTATAATAAAAAGTACAATTTTAAAATTTAGAAGGGGAAATAAGGACCAAGTAAGATAAGAAGGATATGTAAACCAATTTAAGCCCTAAAAAAGTAGATTGCTTTCATATAAAATAGAAGCTTCATAATACTTCATCCTAGCAAACTTTAAGGTGATCATGATAAAACCATTCAAGCAATGAACCCAAATTACATTCAGATTTCATCCAAGAAAGGGGTACACATTTTCTCTTGACTGGAAACTAGGGATCAAAGGAGAAAAATGTGATAATTGGTTCTGTAATGGATAAACTTACTTAAAAAATATAATTATATAAAAAAAATTCCAACATTACGAAAAAGTCTTTTCATTTCAAGTTTCATTCTGTTATTCACAAATGTGTGGACCATGGTTGTTTTAAGTAATGAAAGCTATAGGTTATTTCCAGTACCTACATCCAATTTGCATTTATTGCAAGGTAATATATTGATTTCATTTAACATAAGGAAGCTAGTAGTATTGGAGTGGCCTGTTAGAGCCATACAAGCCATGTGCAGCAGTGCTGTCAGTAAGGTGAGAACTTGCCATATATATATAGTGACGAATTTAGCATACAAGTAGGTGTTCACCAGGGATCAGTTTTTAGTCCAGACTTATTCATCATAATCCTCCAGGCCATAACAGAGGAATTCAAAACTGGATGCCCACAAGAACTGCCATATGCTGATGACCTCACTCTTATTGCAGAATCTGAAGCAGAATTGGAGAAGAAGTTCCAGGTAAGGAAGCAAAACCTGGCATCAAAGAGCCTTAAAGTTAAACAAGCAAAGACTAAAGTTGCTGCTAGCAAGAAAGCAGATAAGACTCTCTTTCTGTCAGGTAAATGAGCCTGCTCAATATGT
>NC_142955.1:8104153-8111653 GCF_046866305.1 Octopus bimaculoides
AAGCCTAATACTTATTCTATCGGTCTCTCTTGCCGAACCACTAGGTTACAGGGACGTAAACACAGCAGCATCGGTTGTCAAACGATGTTGGGGGGAAAACACAGACACACAAACACATATATACATACATACATACATACATGCATACACACACACACACACACACACACACACACACACACACACACACACACACACACACACATATATATATATATATATATATAGGGAAAATTCATAAAAAAAACAAAAGACAAAGACAGATGGTGTAGACAACAAACAGATGTATTAGTTTAACGCTCGGGAAGTGAAAAAGTCTTTAACGTTTCGAGCCTATGCTCTTCCACAGAAAGGAACACAGAAACAAACAAGGAGAGAAAATAAAGAAAGTGTAGTGGCTAGCGATCTATCATAGCGAATGCCAGACAGAGGGGTCACACAGGAGGGCTAGGAAGAAGGGGAGATAATAAAGTAGTGATGATCCCAAAACGAAGGTGTGCATGTGTGTGTATAGGAGAGTATGTATGTGTGTGTGGAAGAGGGCTGGTGACCTTGGTGTGTGCATGTGTGTATGTGTAGGTGTGAAGTTGTGGGGCTGGAAAGTGGTCAGTGCTAGTGTGTGCATGGTGGTGTGATGTGTGGTATGGTGGTGTATGGTGTAGTGGTGTATGATGCGGTGTGATGGTGCTGGAAGGTGGGGAAGGCTAGAGTGGGGAAAGCAAGGGTGGGGTGTGGGTTAGGCTGAGGCTGGGGGTGGGGGTGGAGTATGTGGATAGGCAGAGGGTGAAGGTAGAGGTGGGGTATGTGGGAGGGGGTATAAGGGGTGGTGTGTAATGGGAACGATAGGGAAGGTGGGGTTGGAATGTGTAGGGGTGGGATGGGGTTACGAGGGAGGGGTGACGATGAAGGGGGAAGGAGAAGGTGGGTAGGTGTGAAGAGAAGATAGGAGAGTAGGAGTTAAGAGAAGTGGGAGTCGGAGCAAGACAGGAGAGGTGGGTGGGAGGAAATAGGTGTGAGGGGGAGAGAGGCGAGGGGAGGAGGTTACATGAAGAGGGGAGGAGTGTTGAGCCCATTTGACACAAAGGAGCGAAGAGAGAAGATTAATCCCTGTTCATGGCGCAAGCAGGAGTCCGGATGTCCCCCATGCAAGGACAATCCGAACACAGGTGTTGCAAAGAGTGACCAGTAGAGTGAAAATGGCACGAGACCGGGGTGTCATTGCCGAGTCAGATGTCTCAGAGGTGTTCCGCGAACAGGTCAGCCAAGCGGCATCCTGTTTGCCTGATGTATAGAGAAGGGTAGAGAGAGCAGGAGATGCAGTAGATGACATTGGTAGAAGTGCAGGTGAAGGAGTCGATGATGTGATAGGGTTGATGATGGGTGCCGGTGAGGAGGGTGGTGTTGGAGAGGTAAGGGCAAGTGTGGCAGCATGGGTGGGAGCAGACGAATGAGCTAGGTTGAGAGGTTGGGTTAGGGAAGAAGCTATGGACCAAAAGGTCTTGTAGTTTATGGGCTTGTTTGAAGGAGTTAGAGATGTGTGAAGTGGAGGGGTCAGACTGGAGTTGCCAGAAGGCTCGGAGAATAGTGCATTGGAGAGGTAGGGTGGTGGGGTGGTAGGTGAGGGGAGACGGGGGTGGGAGATGGCAGGGCGGATTTGGGGGAGAGAGCAAATCCACGGTCCACGGAACGTGCTCTGGCAAGGGCGGTGTGGATAGTGGTGAGGGGAAATCCACATAGGATGAAGTGGCGAGCCATGAGTTGAGACTGAGTCTCAAAGTCATGGTTGTCATTGCAGAGCCTGCATAGACGGAGGAATTAGGAATAGGGGTGGAAAGCTTGGTGTGTTTAGGGTGGAAGGAGGACAAGTTGAGGTATGAGTGTGAGTCTGTGTGTTTGTAGTGGATGGAGGTGGTAAGAGTGGAGTGATGAATGCTGACCGAAATGTCAAGAAAGCAGACAGAGGTGTCAGAGATAGTGCAGGAGAAGTGGAGGGCAGGATGAAAAGATTTGACAAAAGAGAAGAAGGAGTCTAGATGTGTGCAGAAGAGTGAGGTCGCACCGGTATAGTTGTCAATATTATGGCCATATAGTTCGGGAGTGGGACCAGTGAAACTTGAGAATATTTGGGCCTCAACGTACCCAATGAACAAGTTCGCATAGTTGGGGCCACTCCCAAGACCTGCTGGCAAAAATCACCAGTGAACAAGAAGCAGTTGAGTCAGCCAGAACGAGTGTAGATGTGTCAGGTTGGGGGTTAGATCGAAGGTCAAGGAAATGTTGGAGTGCATTCAGCCCCTTGTGGTGAGGGATCACCATGTAAAGGCTCTAGATGTCAAAAGTGAAGAGAAGTTTAGAGGGGTCAGGAGGGAAGGAGAAAGAGTTGAACAAACAAAGTGTGTGGTTGGTGTCATGGATGTGAGAAGGGAGGGAAGTCACTAGGGGGGGGGGCAAAGACATGGTCAAGATATCTGGAGATGTGTTTGGTGGGGCAGTTGCAGGCGGAGATGATGGGGTGGCCAGGGTTGTTAGGTTTGTGGATTTTGGGGAGGAAGTAAATAGTGGGGGTGTGAGGGGTGCAGACAATGATGTTGGAGGTGGTGGGGGAGATGGGAGGAGGAGATAAGGTCATGAATAGTGGAGGACACAGTCTGTTGGTAGCTGGGTGTGGGGTCAGAGGGCAAAGGGCAGAAGAAGGAGATATATAGGGTGCGAGAGGTAAATTGTCACCATTTTATATCTTCAATTTCATGCATGCCTGTTGTTTGCTTTTGATTTTTTATTCCCTTTCGCAATTATCCCTAATTGCGGTTTGGGGTTTGACTGCTCCTTCTAGTGGTTTAGATGTCCTATTATAGACATCTCTTATGTGTATAAATGTACACTGTATGTATTTATATAATATATAGTCTATTGACTAGTTTTTCTTCTCGCTAGACCATTTTTTTGCTACCCTGAAATTTATTAATAATGATATAATGACTTTTTGGTTAATTTCTGTATGGGTGCAAGGTTGTTGAGTGCGTGTATGTGTGGATGTGTATGCAGGTATATATATGTATATGTACATATATGTATAGTTTTTGACGAGTATGTGGGTGAGCATGTGTGTGTTTCAAGTGAGGGTGGTTTAGTATATAAATATAGGCAAATGTACAGATTGGTGCACTTATGCGAACCTATAGACTTGTCTACTCCATTACTTTTACCCCCTCCCCTTACTTACCGGTCTATAGCTTTTTTGTCTTAATAACGGGCAACCACACAGTAATTTCCCTTTGTTTATCGGTCATTTTTCACAGGAATTTTCAATGGCCATATAACTGAAGAGATGTTGGTGTGGGTTCCCACCCTGGCATCCAAAACTCGGAGTTTTATCATGGCTACTGAATAGGTGTCACATATTTTTACATATAAATTCCTCTATTTACATAATATCAAGGTCTCTTTCTTTCTTTTGTTGTCCTTCCTATCAATATATATATATATATATATATACATATACATATATATATATATATATATATATATATATATATATATATATATATATATATATATATATATATATGTAACATTAAATAGCCGAGGGTTTAATCCTTTGGCTATTTAATGCTATTTTGGGCCTGCTGTCGCCTGTGTCATTGATTCTGTTATTATCAGTCTTAAAATAGTTACATTGGATATTAATAGAATTAATGACACATTCGTAAATTAATTTTAATATATATATATATATGAGTGTATGTATGTATATATATATATGTATATATATATATATATATATATATATATATATATATATATATATATATATATATATATATATATATATATATATATATATATATATATATATATAAAAGGAGCAAAAATACTGGAGAATCAGTATACAACACGTGGCAGAATTATATATATATGTTGTTATGAATGAAAAATTACATTCAGATAATTTCTCATTTGTACAACACCGAATTAGAACACCGCTCTTTGGTTTTGCAAGTGAAGACGAAAAAATAATTCTTTGTGGTCATGTGACTGTTTAAAGTGTAGTAGGTATGATTTTGGCATACTTTTTACTGTTTGGGCAAACTATAAAGACTACATAGTGAGTTGCCCACATAGTGAGTTAGTTCATGCTGGAAGTTTTGCTGGAAACTGATGGTATTGAACCGATGGTTCGAAGTCTGCTGGAAGACGATGCAAGCAGTTTTATGTAGTATTCGGTGCCATGCAGTCAATGTGTGAGATGGTGCCAGGCAATTTTGTGTAGAATAGTTGACACAGTATTCAGTGTCGAATGTGAATTTGGTTTCAGTGGTTAATGCGAATGGTGGAAGGTTGTGAACTGGCTGTGAAAACAGTGAACTTGGTAATGTAAATGTAAAGTATATGGAATGGTACCATGAGTTTGGAAGTAACAACAATCCAGTCGAAAAAAAAGAGATAGAAAAAAAGATAGAAAATAAATCATCAGACTGGTGAATAAAATAAGAGCTTACCAAAAGAAATCTACACATTTCAGAGGTAGAGGAAAGAACTCCCTAAAACTTCCTAAAGAACTGTCTATTTATTCCATGAATGTTTATTCCCTTCTTAATTAAAGTTCTTGTATTTTGGTTATACTCAATGGTTTATTTGTTATTCTCAGCTCTCCTGACTTCTTTGACAACTGCTTCTTCTGCTCTAAGCAAGTTGGTTTGCTGAGGTCACCTGTGTGGTTTTCAGTGCTATCAGACACAAACCGTTGGAGCCTGTTGATGTGAACAGGAGGTCATGTGTGGTGTAACAATATATATATATATTTATTATATATATATATAATTAAAATATAGGGTAAAAATCAGATATTAATTAATATCGATTTATTACCAGGAATCTAGCACATTGAAAGAATCCGAGAGATTCAGAAAAAATATCTGAGATCTTAGGAGATTAAAGTATATGTTTATATATATAAATTTGACCAGTAAAGTGGACATTTAATGTGCTAGAAATAGACCACATGTTGTGTCTACTAAGACCTAGTAGTTTTCAAAAGAAATTCAGCGAAATACCAAAGCGTAAGCGAGCAAGACATTGAAAATTACATACATAAAATTAAAACATTGTTATTCGCAGACCAGGTTTCGGAGTTAAAAATCTCTTACCGAGAAAATCTGTTCCTCTTCAGCGCGAACTGCAAGAGTTATAATTCTCAGAATCTTATACAAGTTGTTCACCCCTAGAGGCAAACGTGTATATGGTTCTGCTAATTATAACGTACTGGTAAAAATCAAATGTCTTCATTTTATATATTAGAAAAAATAATAATCAGGTATTCAGATGCCTGGATGGTTGTATATTTACAGATTTTTATTCATATGTCACATGTTTTATAAATTAGCACTTTCACCTAGACGTGTAAGTTTATCAAATTTTGAGAGAAATTAGTCTTGTAGGTTTATCAAAATTTGATAAACCTACACAACTAGGTAAAAGCACTAATTTATAAAACATGTGACATATGAATAAAAAATCTGTAAATATACAACCATCCAGACATCTGAGTACATGATTATTATTTTTTCTAATATATAATTCCTGTACATCACCTCCAAACCTTCCAATATATATATATATACAATTATACTCACAAACTCATACACACATACATGCATACACACCCATACATACACATATACTTTATCTTTTACTTGTTTCAGTCATTAGACTGTGGACATGCTGGAGCACTACCTTGAATTTTTAGTCACCTGAATTAATGCCAGTATTTATTTATTAAACTCAATACTTATTCTATTGGTCTTTTTTGCCAAACTGGTAAGTTATGGGAATGCAAACACATCAACATCAGTTGTTAAGTGGTGGTAGGATAAACACAGACACAAAGACACACACACATAGACATACATACATATATACATACATAACAGGCTTGTTTTAGTTTCCATCTACCAAGTCCACTCACAAGGCTTTGGTTGTCCTGAGGCTAGAGTAGAAAACAGCTGCCCAAGGTGCTATACAGTGGTACTGAACCAGGAACCATGTGCTTGGGAAGCAAGCTTCTTACCATAAAGCCATGCCTGTGCCTAAAGATAGTTGCATTGGCTGGGATAAATACATGCATACATTGAACTTACTCTTATCTAGTGTTGGCTGCTCTAAATGTGTGCATGTAGACATAAACACACACACACACATATACATATGTGCTTGTATATATGTACATCCTCACTCACATAAATAATTATATGTGTGTATGTACGAATATTTCAATAGTATACATGTTACTCCAAGAAATCACGTAAACCAACCAGAAACATTGTAATAAAAACGACATTCTGTAATAATTGCTTTCCATTTCCTGCAAGAATGATTTTATGCTCTGCTCTGATATGTTACTCTCTCCGTCTTCTTTACTCATTCTCTTGACTGACTATCCAAAG
The DNA here is from genome assembly GCF_046866305.1 of Octopus bimaculoides. Lineage (NCBI taxonomy): Eukaryota > Metazoa > Mollusca > Cephalopoda > Octopoda > Octopodidae > Octopus > Octopus bimaculoides. The sequence continues at coordinate 8,110,597 of NC_142955.1, forward strand.
CAGCATGTTCCACTATCAATAATTTCATGTTTTCAGTATAAATTAAAGACTTGCTCTCATATCTACTTTAAAAGCAATTCCATTACTATCTCCTCACAAAACCACCGATCTCTCTTTTTTTTTATTTGTTGTTCCCGTTTTTTTTATGTCACCTTTATTCTACTACAGTTATTCTTAGCCAGGATCCATATGGTCCCTGAGGGTCCATATAAGATTTATGCTGGTCCATGCACCAAAATAGTAAATTGGGGTCCACAATAGTATTCTAAGGGCCCCTGAAAGAGTTTTGCTTTAGATGTATATATATGTATATATTTGGTATATATTGCAAGACGCAACTAGGTATTTTTTTCTCTAGCACTTTACATAATTCAACCTACACAAGCTAATGTGTGAAAAACAAAATAGGAATTTTGAAAGAAGTTTCTATAAAAATAGTTTTTAAAAATAGAATGGCTATGAGGGTCCACCAGAATAAAATAGTAATCAAAGGGGTCCATAGGTAAAAAAATGGTTGAGAACCCCTGTTGTACATGAAAGTATGTGACCTAATGGTAAGGTTGAAGCTTCTATACAAAGGGTATGCCTATATTATTGAATTGGCCAATCAGTCAATTGTCCTGTCTGTAAGTTGTCTGTCAGTCAACTGTCCATAAGAATATTTCTTGGTGAGTATTCAGCGAGCCAGGACTAATTGAGTCTTTAAATATTCTGGCTCATTCAGTTACACAGAACTTGGAGCATCCACTCCTGTTATATAGATGTACCTTTCACTCTGAGAGAGAGAGAGAACTTTTATTGCCAACAGAGGTAGTAGCTCTCTGAACTTCCATCCTCTTCTTATTCTAGAAACAATACTTTCAGAGCATCTACCACCATTAATAATTTGGCCACCTAAGTAGCTGAAACTATTACTACCTCAAGAGAGCCTGCTGGGCTTTTGGGAGAGTCTAAGTCTCATGTGTTCTTAGTGCTTATTGTTCCTGCACATCTGCCACACACGAAAGTGACCTTATCCGTTAATCTACCAGTGATTCCACTGCATCTCTTATGCATC